>NC_036872.1:834467-1110157 GCF_002910315.2 Salvelinus sp. IW2-2015
GGGCCGCTCAGACAGACACCTTGGCAGCCATGGGCCGCTCCCCTGAGCTAAGGCCCAGCTCGCTTTGTGTAATAAAGCCTCCCTCCCTAGCTGCCTGATATTCTATGGGTGTCCATTACGTCACATGTTGCCGGGCGGAGCAGGGGAACAGTCCTGAGAGGGCCCAGGTGATATGGGTCAGCCATGGTGTAAAGCCTCAGCCTCAGCCCTAGCCCGACAGGCAGCAGAGAAATGGAGTGTGACTGTCTCAGTGGGAGAGTCATTGCACTGAAATTGTGCACACTATGATTTCCCATAGCAGTGATAAACCCTATAGGATAACAACATAGACATGCAACGAATTACAAGGCCCCTTTCCACTGTGGAAGCAACCACCTGAAGGCCATGCTAGAGATGTCCTTATTTTTCTATTTCTATTATTATTATTATCTATTATTATTTTCATATCTGGCCTTAATTATTGAGTTAATGAATTAATTTACATCCTCAAGGTTAGGTATAGCTTTCCATGTTTCTAATTGTTTATGGAAAAATAAAATAATGTCTTCAGGAGCATAGTGGATTGACCTCATATATCTCCCAATTGCCTTGGAGTCTCTTCCTCCTATTCAAATGGCAGGAATATATCACTGACAGAGAGCCAAGGCCACAGTAGACAGAGGTCATTGCCACTGTGAAATTAAACAGGCAGAAGGGGGGCCTCCCTCCCTCCACCAATGCTGCAGCAGAACTCAGTCCAAGTAACAGACCGTCCAAGAGACTCAGGCATAGTGCCTCAACACCCACAGTGACAGCATAGTGCCTCAACACCCACAGTGATACAGTTGAAATGAGTGCCCTCAGACTAGCTACGCCATATCTTTGATAGAAAATAAATGTAATTGCAATTTCCTGTCTCAAAAAATGTGTATCCTTTAAAGGGTCTCTGTTTATACAATTATTCATATCTTGATAGCCGAGAGAAAAATCCACTGCTGGTGTTAGTTGTCTTAATAAAAGGTCATGAGTCATTTTCACTGCCAAAACAGCTTCATCTATTTCTCTGGCAGGGTTTTCTGCACTTAGTGAGAGTGTGTGTGACCTTTTTAGTGGGCAGATGATAGCGGTTTCCACCGAGACAGGAATAGAAAATAAAATGACCTGTTTAGAGACCAAAAAGGGCAGTGTAAGCACTTCGCCTTTCTTGGCAAGCTGCAGTCTTTGTCAAAAGTATGCTAACTTTGTTAGCTTTGTTAGCATACAGTGATTTTCACCTCAGCCTATGCCCCGTATGAAAGACTCATGCCTGCTGGGGATGACACGGGCGCCCATGGGGGAGGTAACTGACCTTTCCCCCGGATATGATACTCAGCCACTGCCACTACTGCTGCAATGTTGTGTGAAATATGGTACCATATTTAACACAATAACATCATTTTCCAATGAGGATAGGGTTGGGTTGGGGTTTGGATGGGTTGGGTTGGGTTGGGTTGGGATGGGGTGACTGGTAGCTTTTGGGTGGATTTTCCTCTGACCTTCTTCCCTTCCCCCACTGTAGATGGACACCATGGAACATCTAGGGGAGGAGATCAGTGGGATGGCGCGGTGCCCATACGATGCCAAACACTCTAACATCGCCCTGTTTGCGGGTGAGAGACCATAACTAATTTGTTACTGGAATGTGGATGTGGCCTGGGAAAATATAGGGTACACTTTAGCCTAAAGCTTGTATTACCACATCAATATGAGTGCAATATATATATATTATGTTGAGTGTGTAATGTACTGTGTTTATTTTGTATACAGCAGTACCAGAGGCGATCAGTGCCGTTTAATATGAGGGAGGACGATTGTTTTTTCATGAGCATGGCCTTATTTCTATTACAGCATATTGGATGACTTTCATTCATATTCCATTCACCCAGTTCAATGTAACAGCGATAGGTTTAGGCTACTACATGATACTCAAATTTTCTCTATACCCATTATGAGGTTGCTACAACTTAGCCTATGAATGAAAGTTTACAACGTAGATGCACACAGGTCGAGAGACAAATTTGAGTTCACAGACAGTGACACATGGACAGACATTGACGTTCAATGCCGCCTTGCACACTCTTGCCTGCATCTAGCTGATATAGGGTGTAATCATTAGTCCAAGAGTTGCTCACAAGAGTTTCTATTGGACAAATTCAGGTATGTTTATCCCCATTTTGTTCCATTTGCTTCCATTTAAGAAACGTTTTTCAACAGAATCGGTGGAATGAATACACATCTGATCACGCGTAAACACAGTTTACTTTGATAGCAGCCACGTTGTATTCCTTGCTGCATCTATGCGCTATACTCCGCTCACCTCTTCCCTTCGCTCACCTCTTCCCTTGCCATGCTTGTGTGACAAGGCGGGAAAACCTTCCCAAGCCAAATCGCTAGACACAGCCTACATCGTTGTCACCATATTATCTAAAGTAACGTCATAGTCAGCATAGCTAATAGAACTAATGCGTTAGTAAACCTGCTACAATCATGCAGTAACGTTACAATGTACAGTCAGTAAGCAGTTACACTGGCGGGCCCCGGTGGCAATAAATTAGTAAGACTAAAAGCTTACCGTGACTTGGAAGAGTTCCAGTGTTGTGTTGGAAAGTCATAGCCAGCTAGCTAACATAGTATCCCTCTGTTTGAGCAGGGTGTTTCAGTAGGCTAAACTAGCTAGCTGCATTTGCTAGCTAAGTAAGTGAAACTGAAAAAAAATGACAATCTCTCTATTTCTCTCTTGCTTCTCCTTCATTTTGGAAGATATTAATTTGTTAAAAACTGTTCAAATATTGTCTTTCTCTCTTTGAGTCAACTACTCACCATATTTTATAGACTGCAGTGCTAGCTAGCTGTAGCTTATGCTTTCAGTACTAGATCAATTCTCTGATCCTTTGATTGGGTGGACAACATGTCAGTTCATACTGAAATAGCTCTGATAGGTTGGAGGACGTCCTCTGGAAGTTGTCATTATTACTGTGTAAATATATGGAAGGGAGTGAGAACCATGAGCCTCTTAGGTTTTGTATTGAAGTCAATGTACCCAGAGGAGGACGGAAGCTAGCTGTCCTCCGGCTATAAATTATTTGGTGACATGATTATATTCAGTATAGGTTTAGCTAAAAAGGAGAACTTTTTAAATGTTTAGCAATTAAAAATGTTATGAAATTCACTGAGGAGGATGGTCCTCCCCATCCTCCTCTGAGGAGCCTCCACTGAGCAGTACTGTGTGTCTAAGACAACTTTCCTCTCGGGGACATTAAAGTTCTTCATATTCTATCCAATACTAAGACAAATTAAACCACTTGTATGAATGCTATGTCAAGAATGTGTATTTATTTACAATGTATCAATATGGCTCACAGTAATTACTTAAATGTATTATGCAAATGTTCCTTTACTCTTAGTCGTTAAACATTAGCTAGATAGGAGAATCTTTCTCTATTTTAATGCAAGTTTGCATTAGGTATACTATCGTGCATTTAATACTTTGTGGCCCATTTTGATATCAATATCCTAACAGTACAGTATGTCAGGAATAAGTGGCAGTCTGTTACATGCTGTTGAACAAATTGTTGAACTCTGGGCCACATTTGTTCCGTGTTTCTGGGAAGACTCTTTCTCTTGGCAGATGTAGATTGTGGGCAATATAAGTATATAAGTGGTTTTGCACCCCCCCAAAATTGAATCTTCTCCCGAATGTGGGGATTAAAAATGAATCAAAAAGACGAAACCCCAAATGAGTCAGATTATCGTTGGTGGGTTACAACTCCTCCAACCGAGGAGTTGTTAGTGATTCATTCCCATTGATATTCGCTGTGAACCGATTTATGAGGTTTTTGTTCAATTCAACCTGGTCTCAGGGCATTTCATATTATTCTGTATGTAAATCCAAGACCCTCCATTTAGTATGATATGTTACGTTTTGTATGGTATGTATTAATTTGTGGATGTCCATCACTCATTTTGAAATGTTACGAATTACAAGTCGTATTATACATTATACTGTATATAAACTCAGCAAAAAAAGAAACGTCCTCTCACTGTTAACTGCGTTTATTTTGGGGGCAAACTTAACATGTGTAAATATTTGTATGAACATA
The DNA here is from genome assembly GCF_002910315.2 of Salvelinus sp. IW2-2015. Classification (NCBI taxonomy): domain Eukaryota; kingdom Metazoa; phylum Chordata; class Actinopteri; order Salmoniformes; family Salmonidae; genus Salvelinus; species Salvelinus sp. IW2-2015. The sequence continues at coordinate 838,586 of NC_036872.1, forward strand.
ACAAGATTCAACAGCTGAGACATAAACTGAACAAGTTCCACAGACATGTGACTAACACAAATTGAATAATGTGTCCCTGAACAAAGGGGGGGTCAAAAACAAAAGTAACAGTCAGTATCTGGTGTGGCCACCAGCTGCATTAATACTGCAGTGCATCTCCTCCTCATGAAATGCACCAGATTTGCCAGTTCTTGCTGTGAGATGTTACCCCACTCTTGGCATTGTCCCAAGCCCTCACCCTCCGATCCAACAGGTCCCAGACGTGCTCAATGGGATTGAGATCCGGGCTCTTCGCTGGCCATGTCAGAACACTGACATTCCTGTATTGGAGGAAATCACTCACAGAACGAGCAGTATGGCTGGTGGCATTGTCATGCTTGAGGGTCAGGTCAGGATGAGCCTGCAGGAAGGGTACCACATGAGGGCGGAGGATGTCTTCCCTGTAACACATAGAGTTGAGATTGCCTGCAATGACAACAAGCTCAGTCCGATGATGCTGTGACTCACCGCCCCAGACCCCTCCTCCAAATCGATCCCACTCCAGAGTACAGGCCTCGGTGTAACGCTCATGCCTTCGACGATAAACGCGAATCCGACCATCACCCCTGGTGAGACAAAACCACAACTCGTCAGTGAAGAGCACTTTTTGCCAGTACTGTCTGGTCCAGCGACAGTGGGTTTGTGCCCATAAGTGACGTTGTTGCCGGTGATGTCTGGTGAGGACCTGCCTTACAACAGGCCTACAAGCTCTCAGTCCAGCCTCTCTCAGCCTATTGCGGACAGTCTGAGCACTGATGGAGGGACTGTGCATTCCTGGTGTAACTCGGGCAGTTGTTGTTGCCATCCTGTACATGTCCCGCAGGTGTGATGTTTGGATGTACCAATCCTGTGCAGGTGTTGTTACACTTGGTCTGCCACTGCGAGGATGATCAGCTGTCCATCATGTCTCCCTGTAGTTCTGTCTTAGGCGTCTCACAGTACGGACATAGCAATTTATTGCCATGGCCACATCTGTAGTCCTCATGCCTCCTTACAGCATGCCTAAGGCACGTTCACGCAGATGAACAGGGACTCTGGGCATCTTTATTTTGGTGTTTTTCAGAGTCAGTAGAAAGGCCTCTTTGGTGTCCTAAGTTTTCATAACTGTGACCTTAATTGTCTACCGTCTGTAAGCTGTTAGTATCTTAACGACCGTTCCACAGGTGCATGTTCATTAATTGTTTATGATTCATTGAAGAAGCATGGGAAACAGTGTTTAAACACTTTACAATGAAGATCTGTAAAGTTATTTGGATTTTTACGAATTATCTTTGAAAGACAGGGTCCTGAAAAAGGGACATTTCTTTTTTTGCTGAGTTTACAAAAGTATGTGGAAACCCATTCAAATTAGTGGATTCGGCTATTTCGGCCACACTCGTTGCTGACAGGTGTATAAAATCGAGCACTCAGCCATGCAATCTCCATAGACAAACATTGGCAGAAGAATGGCCTCACTGAAGAGTGATGGCACCGTCATGTGCTGCCACCTTTCCAACAAGTCAGTTCGTCAAATGTATGCCCTGCTAGAGTTGCCCCGGTCAACTGTAAGTGCTGCTATTGTGAAGTGGAAACGTCTAGAAGCCGCGAAGTGGTAAGCCACACAAAGTCACAGAATGTGTCGTCTGTCCTCGGTTGCAACACTCATTACAGAGTTCCAAACTGCCTCTGGAAGCAACGTCAGCACAACAACTTTTCGTTGGGAGCTTCATGAAATGGGTTTCCATGGCCACACACAAGCCTAAGATCACCATGCGCAATGACAAGCGTCGTCTGGAGTGGTGTCCGCCATTGGACTCTGGAGCAGTGGAAATGTGCTCTCTGGAGTGATGAATCTCGCTTCACCATCTGTTAGTCCAACGGAGGAATCTGGGTTTGGCGGATGCCAGGATAATGCTACCTTCCTCAATGCAGAGTGCCAACTGTAAAGTTTGGTGGTGGAGGAATAAAGGTCTGGGGCTGTTTTTCATGGTTTGGGCTAGGCCACTTTGTTCCAGTGAAGGGAATCTTAACACTACAGCATACAGTGACATTCTAGACGATTTTGTGCTTCCAACTTTGGGGCAACAGTTTGGGGAAGGCCCTTTCCTGTTTTCAGCATGACAACGCCCCCATCAGAAAGTGAGGTCCATACAGAAATGGTTTGTCGAGATCGGTGTGGCAGAACTTGACTGGCCTGCACAGAGCCCTGACCTAACCCCCATTGAACACCTTTGTAACGAATTGGAATGCCAATTGCGAGCCAGGCCTAATCACCCAAGATCAGTGCCTGACCTCACTAATGCCCTTGTGGCTGAAGCAATGTTCCAACATCTAGTGGAAACCCTTCCCAGAAGAGTGGAGGTTGTTATAGCAGCAATGGCGGGATCAACTCCATATTAATGCCCATGATTTTTCCTCTGACACCGACTGGTATAGAGGCCCTGGATGGCAGGAAGCTTGGCCCCAGTGATGTACTGGGCCGTTCGCACTACCCTCTATAGTGCCTTGCGGTCGGAGGCCGAGCAGTTGCCATACCAGGCAGTGATGCAACCAGTCAGGATGCTCTCGATGGTGCAGCTGTAGAACTTTTTGAGGATCTGAGGACCCATGTCAAATCTTTTCAGTTTCCTGAGGGGGAATAGGTCTTGTCGTGCCCTCTTCACGACTGTCTTGGTGTGCTTGGACCATGTTAGTTTGTTGGTGATGTGGACACCAAGGAACTTGAAGCTCTCGTCCTGCTCCACTACAGCCCCAACGATGAGAATGGTGGCGTGCTCGGTCCTCTTTTTCCTGTAGTCCACAATCATCTCCTTTGTCTTAATCACTTTGAGGGAGAGGTTGTTGTTCTGACACCACACGGCCAGGTTTCTGACCTCCTCCCTTATAGGCTGTGTCATCGTTGTCGGTGATCAGGCCTACCACCGTTGTGTCATTAGCAAACTTAATGATGGTGTTGGAGTTGTGCCTGGCCGTGCCTGGCCGTGCAGTGATGAGTGAACAGGGAGTACAGGAGGGGAATGAGCATGAACCCCTGAGGGGCCCCTGTGTTGAGGATCAATGTGGCGGAGGTGTTGTTACCTACCCTTACCACCTGAGGGCGGCCCGTCTGGAAGTCCAGGATCAAGTTGCAAAGGGAGGTGTTTAGTCTCAGGGTCCATAGCTTATTGATGAGCTTTGACGGCACTATGGTGTTGAACGCTGAGCTGTAGTCAATGAATAGCATTCTCACATAGGTGTTCCTTCTGTCCAGGTGGGAAAGGGCAGTGTGGAGTGCAATTGAGATTGCATCCTCTGTGGATCTGTTGGGGGGACATGCAAATTGGAGTGGTCTAGGGTTTCTGGTATAATGGTATTGATGTGAGCTATGATTAGCCTTTCAAAGCACTTCATGGCTACAGACGTGAGTGCTACAGGTTGGTAGTCATTTAGGCAGGTTACCTTAGTGTTTTTGGGCACAGGGACTATGGTGGTCTGCTTAAAACATGTTGGAATTACAGACTCAGATAGGGAGAGGTGGAAAATGTCAGTGAAGACACTTTCCAGTTGGTCAGCGCATGCTCGCAGTACACGCCTTAGTAATCAGTCTGCGGCCTTGTGAATGTTGACATGTTTAAAGGTCTTACTCACATCGGCTGCGCAGAGCGTGATCACACAGTCTTCCAGAACAGCTGGTGCTCTCATGCATGGTTCAGTGTTATTTGCCTCGAAGCGAGCATAGAAGTAGTTTAGCTCATCTGGCAGCTCTCGGCTGTGCTTCCCTTTGTAGCCTGTAATGGTTTGCAAACCCTGCCACATCCGACGAGCGTGAGATCGGTTGTAGTACGATTCGATCTTAGTCCTGTATTGATGCTTTGCCTGTTTGATGGTTCGTCGGAGAGCATAGCGGGATTTCTTATAAGCGTCCGGGTTAGAGTCCCGCTCCTTGAAAGCGGCAGCTCTAGCCGTTAGCTCAGTGAGGATGTTGCCTGTAATCCATGGCTTCTGGTTGGGGTATGTACGTACGGTCATTATGGGGACAACATCATCGATACACTTATTGATGAAGCCAATGACTGATGTGGTGTACTCCTCAATGCCATCGGAGGAATCCCGGAACATACTCCAGTCTGTTCTTGCAAAACAGTCCTGTAGCTTAGCATCTGCTTCATCTGACCACTCTTTTATTGTCACTGGTGCTTCCTGCTTTAATGTTTGCTTGTAAGCAGGAATCAGGAGGATAGAATTATGGTCAGATTTGCCAAATGGAGGGCGAGGGAGAGCTTTGTATGCGTCTCTGTGTGTGGAGTATAGGTGGTCCAGAGTTTTTTCCCCTCTGGTTGCACATTTAACATGCTGATAGAAATTTGGTAAAACGGATTTAAGTTTCCCTGCATTAAAGTCCCCGGCTAATAGGAGCACCACCTCTGGGTGAGCGTGTTCTTGTTTGCTTAAGGCGGAATACAAATCATGCAATGCAGTCTTAGTGCCAGCCTTAGTCTGTGGTGGTATGTAAACAGCTACGAAAAATACAGATGAAAACTTTCTAGGTAGACAGTGTGGTCTACAGCTTATCATGAGATACTCTACCTCAGGCGAGCAATAGCTCAACACCTCCTTAAATATCATGCACCAGCTGTTATTTACAAAAATACATAGTTCGCCGCCCCTTATCTTCACCAGACGCCACTGTTCTATCCTGCCGGTACAGTTCACCAGTATGTTGATAGTGTTTACAGTTTTGAATGTCCCGTTGGTAGTTTAATCTTCCGCATAGGTCATCTATTTTATTTTCCAAAGATTGCACGTTTGCTAGCAGAATGGAAGAAAGTGGGGGTTAATTCGATCGCTTACAAATTCTCAGAAGGCAGCCCGACCTTTGGCCCCTTTTTCTCTGCCTTCTCTTCACGCAAATCACGGGGATCAGGGCCTGTTCCCGGGAGAGCAGTATATCATTCTCGTCGGGCTCGTCAGACTCGTTAAATGAAAAAAAGGTTTCTGCCAGTCTGTGGTGAGTAATCGCAGTCCTGATGTCCAGAAGTTATTTTCGGTCATAAGAGACGGTAGCTCCAACATTATGTACAAAATAAGTATTAACAATGCAAGGAAACGACCAAAAAACAATTGGTTGGGGACGCGTAAAATGTCAGCCTTCTTCTCCGGCGCCATCTTAATATGCCTTCTGAACACAAATGCATCTTTTGTAAATGATGTCTGAGTGTTGGAGTGTGCCCCTGACTATCCATACATTTTTAAAACAAGAAAATGATGCCACCTGCTTTGCGTAATAGAAGGAATTTGAAATGATTTATACTTTTATGTTTGATACTTAAGTATATTTTAGCAATTACATTTACTTTTGATACTTAAATATATTTAGAACCAAATACTTTTAGACTTTTACTCAAGTAGTATTTTACTGGGTGACTTTTACTTTTACTTGAGTAACTTTCTATTAAGGTATCTATACTTTTACTTAGTATGGCAATTGGGTACTTTTTCCACCACTGCTCTGAGACCATGTTGTTCAATTATGTAGTTAAAGTTTCCAATGCAGCCATCCATTTGAACCTGAGGAGCTGAGTTCATCCTCGCTGCGGATAATGCATCGAGGAGCATGTGTCTGTTTGTTTTCTGTCAATGAGCCTGAGGTTTCTGTGTATCCATTTCTCTCGTCTTGGTTTCTCTACATGTTCGTGCATCCAGTGATCAACATCAGCATCTTTGAGTGTTTGTTTGTGTGTTTGGCCCATGACTGGTATGGCGGTTGACTTCTTATCCCTCTCCCTCTCTCTTCTCCCTCCAGATGGAAAGCTCTACTCCGCAACAGTAACAGATTTCCTAGCGATTGATGCAGTCATTTATCGTAGCCTTGGAGATAGCCCAACTTTGCGCACTGTCAAACATGACTCCAAGTGTCTCAAAGGTGAGGAGAGCCATCGGATATATAGACCTGAGGGTTGAAAGAGGTGATAACATGGACAATGAATGACGGGTTGGAAAACAAATCAGAGTTAGAGTGAAAGGGGGGTGATTTGATGGATGATTTGCTATTGCAACACACTTTATTTGATGCTGTCACTCTCACAACCAGTCCCATAGCAGTTATGTACTCAGGAAATTGGCTGCCCCTGGAAACGAAAAGAACATGACCAGGTTGTCCAAACTGAATGGGGAGATCCCTCATTCCCCCCAACATGTAAATAGCCCCCTAAATAGAGATGATGGATTGAGCTACTCCCTGTGCTGTGCCTGGGCTGTGCCTCACTGCACACTGTGATTGATACTTTAGGTATTGGGTGTAAAATGGGGTGTCTGATCTGTTTTGTGATGATATGCCTTCTTTTTTTTTACAGAGCCGTATTTTGTACAGGCAGTTAACTACGGTGACTTCATCTACTTCTTCTATCGAGAAATTGCCATGGAGTACAACACAATGGGAAAGGTAAGCTGATTGGGGTTGTCTGTCCCTTTTCAGGAGAGCTTTGGGAAGTAAACAGGAAGTGGGTGTATCAAGTATCTGGAAGGGCGTTCAGCAAGACCAAAATGGTCAACCTTTTTCGATACAGAAAAAACATTTGCAGGATGTAGGCCTAAAAATAGTTGAAAAACATGTTAATGCCGCCTGGAAAGTCATTTTGAAGTCTAAATATATTCTCTGACTTGCATGTCCGTGCTACTGTTGACCTGTTGCTCACTCGTGCTGTTTCCTCAAAGGGTTTCGAAGTTTTTCTTCGAAATGAGACAGACAGACAGGAAAAGAGAGGAAAGGAAAATTACTTTATTCTTCATTCAAGGTTTTAGACCAGAGGGATATGAAACATGTTTCGATTATTTCTTTCATTTCAGTTTGCATGGAGAAGGTTTAATTGGGTACCTACAAGGAAATTATATAATTATATAAACATTATGTATTTTTGATTAAATGGAGGCGGAGGGGGTGTATTCACCCAATTTCGACTGACGTGTTGTACTGCACATGAATACCAAGTGAAATTCTCTGGTTATTTTTGAAAGGGATATCAATATAACGAAGCATGTGGAGTAGTGCGCAAAGTGGTTTGGTTGATCATTTGCGGTAGAGGAATGGCACTTTCTGATTGATTAACTGGAGTTTCTTTTGACAATCTGAAATGTAAGAAGTTCCACAGTCATTAATAATGTGTGCTGTTGTATATTTATGCATGATTCATATTTACAAGACCATGGCTCTGGTCTAAGAGATCTGCCTAGTTATGGAGACCGAATAGTAATAAGCTGTACCTTCTGTGAGTGAGCTGGTTGGAGAATAAGGAGAACAGCCACACCACAGTTGTGTGGTGTAAATGTCAGCAAAACATAGGAGTTGATTATTGACTTCAGGAACCAGAGGAGGGAACATGCCCCGATCCACATCAACGGGACTGCAGTGGAGTGAGTCAGCAGTTTTAAGGTCCTCGGTGGACACCGAGGACTTGTCGTGGACCACTCTGGTCAAGACGGCTGAAGAAATTGAGCATGCCACCCCGGGTCCTCTCTAAATACTACTGCTGCACCATCAACAGCGTCCTGACCGGTTGCATCACGGCCTAGTACGGGAGCACAAGGCCCTCACTGGAACCGTGCTCCCACCTATCCAAACGGTGCCTGAGGAAGGCCCGCAGGATCATCAAGGACCCCACACACCCCAGCCACGAGCTGTTCTCTCACTTACCATCGGGCAGACGGTATCAGAGCATGAGGTCTGATACCAACAGGCTCAGAGACAGTTTCTATCTACAAGCCATCAGACTTCTGAACACTTGAACTGGACTGACCACCTGCTCTGATTCTCACATTCCATAGCACACGTGCACTCACTGCACAATTTAAAACTTGCCCCCAATCCCCCCTTCCCCAAAACACGTGTAAATGTTGGACTATAAATTGTCCCTTCCTGTATTATGCTTATGCTAAAATATTTATTCTATTCTACTGAGCCATTTACTTTATGTTCATTTTCTTATCTTTTCTTATTTCTTGATGTTGTCGCATTGTCGACAGGAACCTGCAAGTAAGCATTTTGTTCGGACGGTGTATGCCATGTGTATCCCGTACATAAGACTACTAAAACGTAAACCTTGAAACTGGGTGTGTCTGAAATATCCACTGAGTGTGTGTGCGTTGTGCAGGTGGTGTTCCCCCGTGTGGCCAGGGTGTGTAAGAGCGACCGGGGCGGCTCCCAGAGAGTTCTGGAGAAACAGTGGACGTCCTTCCTGAAGACCCGTCTCAACTGCTCCATCCCGGGAGACTCCCACTTCTACTTCAACATCCTGCAGGCCGTCACCGACGTCATCCACATCAACGGACGCGACGTTGTCATGGCAACCTTCTCCACACCTTACAACAGGTACGAGGAAATCAATTTCCCAGGCCACCCCAGCGCGTAATTCACTGTCACAATAGTTGCATGCCCTTTGGTCAGGTGCGTAATGTAATTCCTGCATTATTCATATTGAGAATGTAGAATCGTTTAAGTGTGAGTTTTTATCTAAATTGAAATTACAAAGGAGCAGTAGAGCTGCTACATATTGTAATTCCCATTTTATGGTGGTTTTTAGGCAATAAGACAATTGCTTGTGACAATGCAATTGAGCATGGTTAATGGGCATTAAAAGTCAATGAAGCGGCTTGGAATTTCTATAAGCGAATTTGATCCGGGCATGAATCGCAGTTAGTGAGCGAAATGAGAGGGAACAGATTTTGACTGGAGGTAGCATTCAGGATTTATTAGCCATTCATTTAACCAAGTTCCTTGGCAGCATGGCTTGCCTCTCGCTCTGCACATAGCCAACGCTGGCTGATTACTAAGATTTACAGCCTTGGCCACGAGGTTAACAGAATAACAGCTCTGTAACCGCCACAATCCTGTCCTTGTACATGCTGTCTCTTAATGCCAAGGCAGCTGAAATGCCCATAAGAAATGACTGGGAAATAGTGATTCAGAGCTATGCTATGCGCAGTTTGCACAGAGTGGAGTCCTATCAATCGGACTGATTTTTTTTGTTGTTGTGGGGGTGGGATGTTTATACAGCATTCCTGGGTCGGCTGTCTGCGCCTATGACATGGCTGAGGTGGCCAATGCGTTCATGGGACGTTTCAAAGAGCAGAAGTCCCCTGATTCCACCTGGACACCTGTTCCTGAGGACAAAGTTCCAAAACCAAGGTACGCCCCCCTCTCCCACACACAAACAAAGCCACACCCGCAGCATGAAAGAAGCTCGCTATCAGCAAACAAAGCATGAGATCATATTCCAGATGGCTGCCTGATAAATCTCCATCTCTGCGTTCCTAATTACCCGGCAAAGAGCAGCTCTTTTTCTCTAAAAACCGAGATCTGTGGAGGGGGATCGTAAGTGGTGTATATCCCCGTATGGCTGATGATGCGGAGAGCAACAGGATACCACCCCTGGTGATTAGCATAAAATGATGTGTTTGTGTAAAACAAGGTCAGGTGTTAATGAGATCTGAAATCTACATCTTGTTTATTCAATATCATTTCTGTCAACGTTATCAGCAGACAAACAGAAGGGAGTTTTCACAATGTTGCCCAGGTTTTTTTTACTGTCTCTTCTGCAGCAGCAGTAGCAGCAGCAGCAGACATGCCGTGTGTCATCGTCTCCCTGACTGATCTGCCTCTCGTGCTCTCTTTATGTACTGTAGACCTTATTACATTCTGCAGTGTCTACCATGGAAAAGAGATTGAATCGGGTCGTTTCAATGTGGATAACTTGGTGGATTTTTTGGCCTGGGTCTACCGTAGTACTCGTAAAAACTTTTTATGGCTGTCGAGAGGTGAGATGTCTTTGAACGGATCTCCTATCAAAGGCAGCTTCACTTTTACAGGGCCCCTCTCCTCTGCTCCTCTGTCCTTATAAAGAGATCAAATGGCCGCTCTCGGACTCTCTCTTGTTTGATTCCCTGCTGCTTTCATCCACTTCAGGCCCGGGTGCTGTGCTGGCTCTTCGTCCTTAGAGAAGTACAAGGTGTCCAACGAGTTCCCTGACGACACCCTGAACTTCATCAAGCAGCACCCTCTCATGGATGAAGCTGTTCCCTCTATCGCTAACAGGCCCTGGTTTCTCAAGACCATGGTGCGGTGAGTATAGCATCACTAGCTAGGATGGTACGCTAGCTAGCTTGCTAGATAGGTCTGGGTTATGGGTGGATTTCATCAACATCATGCATGCATTATGCATTACTATTTGTAATAACCGGTGGAATCTTTATATAAATACATCGTAGTAACATTTGTGATTTAAATGGCAGGGCACATAGCAAAGTGGTTACATGCAATGTCAGCAGTTAAAAGCATTATACAAGTCTAAAGCAGTCACTTTTATGAGGGCATATGGTGGAGAGGCGGTTTTAGTACCTATGCCTCTGTGTGTAGTATGACTCTGACACAGGAAGTCAACTGCAAACTGACTCTGTAATAGGACTTTATCTCGTCTATTCCCCAAAGGGACATCTCTGAATTCAAGCTTTTGTTACAAATTGGAGTCGACTATCAAATCCTATCAACTATGAAAACCTATTCCGTTCCCCCGGTGTACAGTATGCTCCAGCATCTAGCCAGTCACAATCTGTAGATTGTCCCTCTTAAGATGTCCCATTATGGGACAAAATCATGGGCATAGTTCTTGAGGTTGTTGTTATTCTTAATAGGACAGAACCATATCATACTTGCTGTTATTGTTTATGGTACAAAACCATGGGCATAGTGAACGCAGACATTCAATGTCATTTCAAACCAAACAGGCTCGAGTGGGAGAGAAGGCCTCTTCTCATTAATTTGATTGTGATGTGCGCATTTACTCCGGGTAATGTAAAATCATCCTGTGCTCTCATTCCAGCGTTCAGGCATGGCACATGTTTTATATCTTGTGACCCTGTGTAAAGGAGAGATGTCTTTAAACAGCCAGATGGAGAGGATGTGGGGGTCCTTAAATTACTGAATAATGTCTTTAATAATTTCCATCTCACTGAATGAATAGCTATGAAAATGTATTTGCGTATGGATCTGCAAATTATACATCCTCACGATAACACTAGGAGCTCCATGGTCTAAATGTAATTGGATATTCCTCTAGATAACACTCAGTGGAGTTCAGCCCCAAAAATTAAATCAGGAAATTCATAAATGTGTTATTCCCGGTATTTCATATCCCTTCCAGATACCGGCTCACCCGGATCTCCGTGGACAACGCTGCGGGACCCTATCGGAATCACACTGTCGTTTTCCTGGGCTCGGAGAAGGGGATCATTCTGAAATTCCTGGCCAAGACGAACAGCGGTTTGCTGAATGACAGTCTCTTTCTGGAGGAGCTCAACGTGTATAACCCGGAGAAGTGTGTATTCCATTACCCAGCCATGCTACCTAAACCAGCAGCACTACCCCAGCCCACCACATGACTACTCTATCATTTAAAGCCTTTCATCAGGTTACACTGCACTGACCACAGCTCTTAAATTAAAGAGCTGGCCCTGGAGCTTCAGTAACGGGGGCTCAGACCGCAAAGCTTTACTCTTACAAATGCAGGATGATTAAAGAAAACAGAGAGGGACTGTGTTAGTCTTTAAAGCCAGACTGAGATCTCTCCTTAATACATTATGAAGGGGCTTTTAGAATATTTGGAATGGAAGTAAATGAGGGAAAAATCTGCCTGGGCCTTGCCAATGCAAATATTTACATGACAGGCCTGATGATGGGGTAGAGTCAGTGAGCGGGGATGAGAGGCAGGGCTTTCAAGGTGACGGGCGTTTGTTATCCAACATTGTAGCGGCACGTGACATGGGTGGGTGTGGAATAAAGTACGAGCCCCCTCTTTCCCTCTCCCCCCTGTCTTCGTAGCATGGGCAGAGCAGTCTCTGGCCCGCAACCATCTGGCCTGAGTGGATAGCGCAAGTGACTTGCTGGGTTGGATCAGGATCTGGGTTTGCCCACCGTGCATTACATAGTGTAGATGGACTATAAGCTCTAATTGAGGGCTCTAATGCAGGGCTGGAGGTAAATCCCTCCTCTGGGGTAGATGGATGCTCTGCATAGGGGGATTAGCGTGGGGCTCTCTTATACCCCGCAGACAAAGATGCTTGGGTGGGGCTTTGAGCTCCTATCAACAAAGACTGGAGCTGTTTTAAGTGCTCTGTTAGTGTTGACAACTCATGCCATCCATCTGTCTGTCTGTCTCTCTCTCTGCCTTGTCGCTAACTCTAACTCCCCATCCAGGTGCAGCATCGATGGTGTGGACGACAAACGTATCGTCAGCATGCAGATCGACAACCAGGGCCACTCTCTGTTTGTGGCCTTCACCTCCTGTGTGGTCAAGGTGCCACTCTCTCGCTGTGAGAGGCATGGCAAATGCAAGAAGTAGGTTTAGAAATAAAACCCTGCATCCATCCATTCTCTTAGATTCAGGGCTTTTGTAATGCATTTGTAATGTCATAACTAATCAGTCATCAGGAAAGTAAAAGAAAGGCTGTTAAGATACACGCTGTGATGAGAGCTGTGTGTGTCTGTGGTGTGTTTCCTCCAGATCATGTATTGCCTCCAGGGATCCCTACTGCGGCTGGGTGTCCGAAGGAGCATGCAGACAGGTGGTGCTCGACCCAAAGTACGTTCCTGCTCATTCTCACTATCATACTATCGATTTCATGTACAGTAGTCATAATACGATCTGTGCCATGTGATGACTGGTGACCTCAATGACTTCCCTCTATCTATACAGTTGCAGTTTCTATGATTAGTCACATTTTTGTGGTGCTCTATATTTTCTTCTAGCTGAAATGGCCATTGGAAAGGCTGATGGAAGGAAAGGGATATTTGCTCTGGCACTGAGGCTGGGACTGGGACTGGGTCAGGGGTTTGCGAGGAGGGGGTTGATGGTCACCATAATTTGTAGCTATATTTATGACACAGAACTAGATGCATTTTGAACAAACAGCATATGAGGTTTCTGTGGGTGGAAACCAATTTTACAGATGAAGTCATAATAAAGGAACAGCTTTTGATGTTAAATGAATTTAATCCCAGCCAAATGATTGGTCTCGCATGCTACATTACGATATCCTATTATTATTTCTAAAGCCTGGGCCTCTCGACTGTTCTGATTGAGTTTCCACTTTGGAAATTGAGTAGACAGAGGCATTAGGAGGTTAGATGACCTCACTTTTTACTGTACAATATTTCTAAGTGAGTGAGTGGGGTTTCGAGAGCTATTATCTGTTGGTTTTGTGGCAAGCTATTGATAGCATTTGGACGGACACGTCCCAGTGTTTAACAAAAGGCCTTAATACCAACAGGTCCTGGAGAGAGAGACTCTCTCTCTCTCTCTCTCTCTCTCTCTCTCTCTCTCTCTCTCTCTCTCTCTCTCTCTCTCTCGCTCGCTCTCCCTCTCGGCTTTCGCTCTCTCTCTCTCTCTCGTCTCTCTCCCCTCTCGCTCTCTCTCCTCTCTCGCTCTTTCTACCCTCTCGCTCTCCCATCTTTCTTACCCCCAATCTCACACTTTCTCTCTCTCTTTCCCCCTCTCTCGCGCTTTCTCTCTCTCTTTCCCCCTCTCTCTTTCTCTCTCTCTCTCTCTCTCTCTCTCTCTTTCTCTCTCTCTCTCTCTCACTCTCACTCTATTTTTCTCCCTCTCCACATCCATCTGGACTTGGGGGATGATTTGCCAGCTCTTTCATGTCAAGATGCCTCTTTTAATGTCTGAAAACAGATTGGTCCCTCGTCACCTGCATATTCCCCCTGACCAGCTTGCATGTGATGTGGTTCTGCTGTTGACTACTCCTCCCCATGCTAACACCTGTACTATAGTATAATAACAGGTTCCCACTTGCACCTCCCTCTTGCGTATTCCCTGAGAAAGCCAATGCTAGATAAATCGAGATCAGATTAAAAACTATGCAGCATGTGTCTGGAAAGGTTTTAAGGTTTTGTGCATGCATCTAGCGAGTCTGGTTCGTGACTATGTGTCTATGATAGACAAATCAGATTAGCAGATTAGGAGATACCAAGAGATGGATTTTGTTGTACATTTCTTCTTTCTGCATTTCAGACAAAATTATTTGATTAAGATCCTTCTTCTGGTTTGAAGCCTTGTAGACTGGCCTGTGTAGAGCATGATCCACGTTCTGATTGTGAGCAGTGATTTACGGAGTGTGGGCTGTCATCCGTGATTGTAATCTCTATGACAAGTTGGCCGCTCTGTTTCACTGCATGGTTGGTGGTCCTTCAGGAAAGTCGGGTCTCAGCTGAGCATGGCTGGGAGAAAATGGCATCTCTTTCACGAGAGCTTCCACTGCCCTAGTGTCCACCTTCCTTCCTCCTCATTGGCCTGGCCCCTGGTCCCGATGCGTGTGATTAGATGATTGGACCGTAGACCTATATCGATAGTGATGGTAGACAGTAGGGTTGTACTCCTGGCTGATTGTGCCTGTGCTCATCCTGTGTGAGTCCAGATCTGTCCAGGCCTGTGCTCAGTATTTTACCATGATGTCTCTGTTAATTATGCAGATCGGCCTTCGAGCAGGACGTGGAGCATGGCAACACAGATGGACTGGGAGACTGCCAAAGTAAGCAGGCCTCTTCCCTCTGTTGATCTGGGCTCAATGTGCCTCTGTCCTACAGGATAGGGACAGGTCTTTCACCCCACCACAAACAGCAGAAAACACACACACACACACACACACACACACACACACACACACACACACACACACACACACACACACACACACACACACACACACACACACACACACACACACACACACACACACACACACACACACACACACACACACACACACAGCTCCATGCCTAGTTAAATAAAGGTTAAATAAAATAGAAAATACATCACTAAAGAGGCTTACACAACAATTGTTTGTATAGACTAGAGTAGAGCACATAGCTCTGTGTTAGTTTCTGGTTAATACCAATTAATTAGCAGAAAACAAGAAAACAAACACTTCACAATCCTTTAACCAGAGAAGCACTATAGATCACAATGGATGAGAATGCCTATCTTCAGTTACGATCTTCAATTACTTTAAAGAGGTGAATGAAAAGCTATTGAATGATCATGCCAATGTATCATTCATCTTGCAGCTTTAGCTTTTGCTCTTTGAAAACATTAACACATCTTTCCTTTGACTTTTCAGATACGTTTGTGGCCCTCAACGGTAAGTAACCACACTAAATGAACAAGATGATACCTACCCTCAACCTTATTTATTTTCAGCCCTTCACTTCTATCAATTCTTTGCTCTCGCCGAAATGAAGCCCTGCCCACTATTTCACAGGTGACTAAACGAACTGAGCTTTAATTGAATTCATTCCCTTTTCTTTCTGTAGATGTTCAGTCCAGTCCTCATGGTCATGAAAGGGCTCGCTATGGTCAGTTTACTTTTGTTTTCCCCCAGTCTGTTTTAACGTGTAGTACTGTAGCTTCTAGCGCCCTCCCTAAATCCACTCCCTAGTGTTCAGAGTCCAGACCTTCTCTCCCCTCCACCCTCTTCCTGCCCTGGCCTGCTCTGCTGTGAAAGATCCCTAGACTGCAATGCAATAGTATTGATTTGTCCTGACTTTTTATTCCCTAATTGGATGGATCTTGTTGTTAATAGAAAAGGCCTCCGAGGTTCACTGTGGTTGACTAGACTCATCAGGGCACATGGGAAAAGATGGAGGGTTGTTGACAAAGGCTAACATAGGAAGCGGCGACATTTTTCATACAAACCCACAGCCGTGCTGCACAATACCACTAGTTTAGGCTGCAGCATGAATACACACGCAGACGGACTGCACAATTAAATTCCACACTTACACCCATCGAGTGTGTTTATGCTTGATTCTTGGTGCTGGATGATCGAAACCATTTCCCCCCGCAGGCTTATGAAGAAAAATGATAAACAGTCTTGGTTAGCCTGCAGCGAAGTCACAGTCTTCCATTGCACCTCACACATCACACTTGAGCTGTACAAGATTCACACTCCCATAAGGAATGACAAGAATAGCAATTATTTGAAGTCATTCCAGAAATACCCCCCCACACTCCTTCTTTTCTACCCCCTGTGTTTCTCCCCAATTTCCCCCATTTCTTCCTGTCAGATTTCGGGTCAAATACAAAGCGTTTGCTATTTCAATGCAGCAGTAGTGTGTTTATTCTCCCCAAGGTCTGACTGTGTTTTTGAGGCAGTCTAACCCAAGCATTTCAGGTTCCGACACAGACTGTTGATATAATATTTAAATGCAACTGCAAATGCCTCCCCAGACAAGCCACTGCCTCTAATTAATTTATAAAAAAAAGATATCTGCACAAGTCGGCAGTTTAGGATTTTCTTTTCCAAGGAGCTGATCCTCCGACTCCGTATGTGTGTCATCAGCCTGAATTGCACTTCCCCTGGCCGTAGAAAATGAATTATAAAATAGTCCTGTCACGCTAATCTCTCAGCCCACGGTGCATTGTTAAATAAATCATTTTAATGATTGCCACACGGAGGCTGCGGGGCTGTTGTGCATGGAAGACCAACAGCAACAATCCCGGCCCCCTACCACCGCTCCCCCTCCCCCACCAGCCTCTCTATCCACAACCACCACTCACGAGAAAGCGTGTTGAAATGGTTTACTGTGAGCTGGCCTGATTAACATACGAGCTGTTGATTACAGTATGGCCGCTCACCGCCTGGGAGTAGCCTCAAATTATTGCTCTAAACAGGGGAGACGTGGGGATGGTAATGTGATAATGTGATTTATATGGTTTTATTGTCAGAGGAGCCACCAAAATATACAGACTGGAACTTAAGGCGGAGGTAGAACGAATATTGATATTGATACAACATAGAAAAATAACGGAGTATGGTAGGGTCTAGTTTTAGTCCTGTTTTAACTGTGGCCAGCGATAAGCCAGCAGTGCAGGGTGTCATTAAGGAGTGTAATCAGAAGGGTAATTTAGGTTAGAGGACATTAATATCTTACCCCTCATGATTAATTTGGTCTTGAAGTTGAGCTTTTTCAAAGCGCTCTACTAAATATAGCTGATAGATTGACATTGAAATGTAACGGGTAGAGGAGAGCCTGGGACGTGAAGAGAAGGTATGATTGTTAGGGAGGTATTGGGCTTTTTCTTGGTCTTCATATCAAAGGTATGCTTCCCTGAGGTGATTGTGAGAGGTGGTTCAGTTCTTGCCAGCGGCAGCATGACATGTGAGTGAGGAAAGGAAAGTTTCTCCCCTCCTCAGAGACTCTCTATCTCTCCCTTCCTGCAAGGTCACAGCTCCCTGGAGATACAGGGTCCAGTAATCAGTTGTCCAGGGTCGCCTCACTAGGCAGGCAGGCACACTGTCTTGTAGCTTCGCACAGCCCATCTGCTCCTCGAGTGTGTGTGTGTGCGTATGTGTGCGTATGTACATCTGTGTGAGAGAGAGAGTGTGAGGAGAGTTAACATGTGTTGTGTCCGGCAGGCCATCCCACTCTCCCATTCCCCACCACGGCCCATCCCCCTGCAGGAGGACCACTGGGTCGGGGCGGCATGGTGGAGCAGGCGGACACCCCCATGCACTCAGATAACAGGGACCCCTATATGGCAGTGCCCTCTCAGACCCAGCAGGATGCCAATGGTAAGCCTTGGAATAGAAAAGTCAATTTCTCCTGTGGCAGGGATGAGATTTACTGTGTCTGCTTCCAGCTGACTAGCCCGGAACTGAAACAGTGTCAGGAGAGAACAAATTGCCACGCCCCGGAGAGAGAGATTTATTAAACAAAGACTCTAATGTCCCTGAGGAGATGTAATACACAGACCATTACGCTTCAGGAAAAAAAGGAAGATTTCACTGTATTTATTTCCCCAAGAAGATGGCCCCAGTTTTATCTTGTGCAGGGACATGACATTGAATGCCCTTTCTTGCTGTCTTAACATCCCAGCTGGCTCAAGGTCACTTTAAACCCAGACACATAAAGATGCCGGGAGAAAACACAGCCATGATTACACTGGCATGATCAATGTCATGTACCGTAATAGAGCAGGAAAACCATTAGAAGTTCCATTACACCAAATGTAATGTCTCATTGGTACATTACCTGAGTCATCCTATTAGATGAGTGGTTACCATGAGTAGATATTGATCATCAATAAGGATGATTAGAGGTGACCGGTGGCCTCATAGATATCCACAAAACGTACCAATGAGGAGTACAGCTAGAGGACTGTGTGTTAGGGCGAGGTCATCAGGGAGGAGGAGTCTATCTCTCTCTCTCTCTCTGGTACGTGGCAGTGTGTGAGGTCTCTGGGGTTGTACTGTAGGGATGGGTCACAATTCTCCACCCTTCTCCTGAAGTGAGCACTTCCCATCACAGATTTGAAAGCTTTGGTGAAAATATTGACTGGAGGGAGTTTCCTCCATTGTCATTGTCACCATCCATGATGGAAATTGTGAGATAAGCCTGGAAGGGTGGAGAATGGTGATGCAGTCTAGGTGAAGCTCAGTGAGCTAGCCGTCTCTCTCCTGTCGCTTTCCTCTCTGGAAGCTGGAAGTAGACACCTGTAGGCAGACCAGACAGACACAATGGTGGCAGAGAATACGGCATGGTGTTGCTACCCTCGTTGCTGTTACCTGGGTCCTGGCTGGCCCCGTCCATCATGGCAACCGAGTTAACAGCAACAAGGGCTCACATTCAAACTCAAGCTTCTCACAGTATTTCTTTCTATTTTCTTTTCAACGTCACTTTTGCAGCTTGTCTCTGTATTATCAGTTCAGTTTCAGCTCTAGCTGTTTTTTTTTGCTATGAAAGTGAGCTCTGATGATATTGTCTGTTTTGGTTCTGTGACTGTTTGCATGGCTTGGTTTTTAAACTCTGGCTTGACTATTTATGTTCTTGCTTGGATTACTTTGATGTATTAAGCTCCGTTTTGCCTTCATGCAGCTTAAACCATCGCTGCATGGCAATTGAGCACCACTTTCGACAGTACTCATCTCCTTATGTCCTTATCCCTCTTTCCCATGTGCAGGTGCACTTCTCTTCTCATTCCTAGCTCCAGGTGCCAAATGTACTGTGAAAACATAGTGCTGAGTGCCAATCTAACACATTAAGGTTATAGGGTATGACAGCCACTGTCTCAAAGCATAACCATAGAGTCATCAAACCTCCATCTTAGCCAAATGAACATGAATACTGTACATACAGTATAGGGAAATCTGAATTCTTCATCACCAGATGTTTTGAACTAAATGTAGTTGCATTGACATTAATTAAACAAATTAAACTATAAATATTGCAGATGTAATAACTGCCCAAATTCTGAGCCCCCAGATTAATCCTTGCTTGCAATTAAAATGATATAAAATTCCAACTTTCTATTTTGAAGCTCACTCATTTGTGGGATCTGTTAATGAATATTACAGTACCAATATGTATTAGGGCAACACATTGGAATGATTAGAATGGTAAAATAATGAGTATCCGCACTGTGGATATTTAATAGTTCACCCTCTGCCAGAAAAGAGCACCAATGTTGCTTGGTTTGCTGTCCCAGTACATTTGCACCGTTGTGTCTGGGCTCATCTATCCGTGTGATATCCCACCTCTCCCTCCCGCGACCCCCCCCCCCCCCCCTACCTCTCCCCGCACCACCATCTGCTACCATTGTGAACAGTCTCCCTTCCACAAGACCTTTCATCTGTCGAGATGGAATGTTCCAAGGCTGTACCTTATGTAGTGTAAATGTATTACTAACCATATTTATAGAACATCCTACCCTCTGCCAACTGAAGTCATATCTATCTATATCTATCGATCGATCGATCTATCTATCTATCTATCTATCTATCCCCTGCCCCGTCTGAGGTAACGAGTCCCGTCCTCCCCATCTCTCCCTTTTCTGCCCCGCCGACCTGTGGCCATCTCTGTGTGTCTCCAATTTATGGGTTCATTACAAAAGCTATCCAGACAGGGCGAGGGGAAGGTGGGAAGGGAGGGAGGGAGGAATTCTCTCCCGTCGCTCTGTGGCCTTGGTCGTCTGTTGCACATGTAACAGTATAACTTTAAACCGTCCCCTCGCCCCGACACGGGCGCGAACCAGGGACCTTCTGCACACATCAACGGTCGCCCACGAAGCATCGTTACCCATCACTCCACAAAGGCCGCGGCCCTTGCAGAGCAAGGTGCAACACTACTTCTAGGTTTCAGAGCAAGTGACGTAACTGATTGAAGCGCTACTAGCGCGTACCCGCTAACTAGCTAGCCATTTCACATCCGTTACACACAGTCACTGTTCTAATCCCTCCATGGATACATATTTTGAGTTGTATTGTTTAACCCCATGAAGTTACACAGGAACATCATTGGATATGTTTAGACAGGCAGCCCAATTCTGATGTTTTTTCACTACCTTCAGTGTTGGTATTTTACACTTGGAGTAGACAGACAGTTAGCAAGTTGCATCTAGATCGGTTATTTTCAGCTTCAGTTGACTGGCACCTGTGTACCAAGGAGAGTGGCATGATAGGGGCACAACCTTGGAGTGGTGCCAATTACTGTGCCAAGATGTCATTTCAGTTTGAACACTCACCATTATCAGGCTGGAAAGTCTACTAGGAAACTCTGAATAAAGGGAATAATAGAAATGAGGTCCTCACTGCTCAGCGATCTAATTTCCTGTATTGTAATGTCTAAGTAACATAATTACTCAGGAAGCCTCTGATTGTATATACTGCAATGTAATATTTAGGTGAACTGGGAGAAACAATGATATGCCATCTCCTATTGAGTCTATTTACAGTACGAGTCAAAGTTTGGACACACCTACTTATTCAAGGGTTTTTCTATATTTAATTTATTTTCTACATGTTAGAATAATAGTGAAGATATCAAAATTATGAAATAACACATATTGAATCATGTAGTAACCAAAAAAGTGTTAAATAAATCAAAATATATTTGAGATTTGCGATTTTTCAAAGTAGCCTCCCTTTGCCTTGATGACAGCTTTGCAAATTCTTGGCATTCTCTCAACCAGCTTCATGAGGTGGAATGCATTTCAATTAGCAGGTTACCTGGAATGCATTTCAATTAGCAGGTGTGCCCTGTTAAAAGTTAATTTGTGGAATTTCTTTCCTTCTTAATGTGTTTCTTGCAAATCCGTTGTGTTGTGACAAAGTAGGGGTGGTATATAGAAGATAGCCTTATTTGGTAAAAGACCTAGTCCATATTATGGCAAGAACAGCTCAAATAAGCAAAGAGAAACAACAGTCGATCATTACTGTAAGACATTTCTTCAAGTGCAGTTGCAAAAACGATCTAGCGCTATGATGAAACTGGCTCTCATGAGGACCGCCACAGGAAAGAAAGACCCAGAGTTACCTCTGCTGTAGAGGATAAGTTCATTAGAGTTTACCAGCCTCAGAAATTGCAGCCCAAATAAATGCTTGGACCAAGAAACACAAGCAATGGACATTAGACCAGTGGAAATCTATCCTTTGGTCTGATGAGTCCACATTTGAGATTTTTGGTTCCAACCGCCATGTCTTTGTGAGGCGCACAGTAGGTGAACGGATGATCTCCACATGTGTAGTTCCCACCGTGAAGCATGGAGGAGGAGGTGTGATGGTGTGGGGGTGCTTTTCTGGTGATGCAGTCTGTGATTTATTTACAATTCAAGGCACACTTAACCAGCATGGCTACCACAGCATTCTGCAGCGATACACCATCCCATCTGGTTTGTGCTTAGTGGGGCTATCATTTGTTTTTCAACAGGACAATGACCCAACACACCTCCAGGCTGTGTAAGGGCTATTTGATCAATAAGGAGAGTGATGGAGTGCTGCATCAGATCTGTTCTCCACAATCACCTGACAACCCAATTGAGATGGTTTGGGATGAGTTGGACTGCAGAGTGAAGGAAAGCAGCCAACAAGTGCTCAGCATATGTGGGAACTCCTTCAAGACTGTTGGAAATGCATTCCAGGTGAAGCTGTTTGAGCGAAGAGTGTGCAAAGATGTCATCAAGGCAAAGGGTGTCTACTTTGAAGAATCTAAAATCTAAAATATATTTTGATTTGTTTAACACATTTTTGGTTACTGCATGATTCCATATGTGTTATTTCATGGTTTTGATGTTTTCACTATTATTCTACAATGTAGAAAATAGTAAAAATCAAGAAAAACCCTTGAATGAGTAGGTGTGTCCAAACTTTTGACTGGTACTATATATTTCATTTCTTTAGACTTCTCAGAAATATTGGTTGCAGAAGTCTGAAAAAATAATCTGACGTGTTACTTTTACTTTTGCGCACTTCCGCCTTTTATGCCAGGCTTCAAGCCACGGGTTTCCTTTCTCCCAATTAGCTTGCATTATGTTGCCCCGCTAGGTTGTCCTTTTCCTTTGCGTCAGAGACCACATACAGTACAGTGCCTCTGCATCCTCTTTGTCTTTTTCTAAGGTGGTCTTACATTTAAACCCAAGTCGCTCTCTTTAAATTATACACCGTAAATTGCACTGCAATTAAATTAATGAATCATTTCCGCAGCATACGTTTGATCTGAATAGATCTTCACATGCTTAGCTTGAGCACAATGTTCTTCATCATAAATCGGTGGTCTTTCAGTTGTAATTGTTTGACAAAATTAGTCGTTATAGGTGCATAGGTGCATGTAGCCATGACTCCAAGCCTGATGTGAAAAGATGTGATGTGATTGGTCAAAAGACCAATTAGTGGAAGAAATATATAAAAATTGGGCTGCCTGTGTAAACGCAGCCAACAGAGAAGGATATATGCCCATTCAACTAGAGCACATGTGTCAAACTCAACGCCCATTCAATGCGGCCCGCTAGGTGTTAAAACAATAATAATTGGGACTAAAACCAAATGGAAACTGAAGAAATTTGATTGGACTTACATCTCTTCACTCTTTCCAGGTTGCTAAGAATCTCCGAAACGAAAGCTGGATAGTCAGGGAGCATCGATTATAAAAAATTTAAAAAATTATAGATTACAATTTTTTTGCTAATTTTGACAGCAAAGAAATGTAAAGAATTTTCAGTGTGGCCCTCCGGACCTCTGTGAAGACCGAATACTGCTCACGGGCAAAATGAGTTTGACACCCCTGAACTAGAGAGATAGCCTTTCCGAGCCTCCGACTAAAGAGTTACATAAACATATATTGTGTAGCTTAGCAGAGAGAATATGTAAATACAGTCATATTTGACTGTCTATAGGTGTACAGTAATTGTGTATGAATTCAGTGAAGTATCCAATATGCCCATATGACCATAACAACTCCTATCATGAATCGGTTTATGGTCAAGTGTTCCCTCTTACATTGGCTCTTGGTGGACAAAGCATGTCTTGAGGGTATGCTTGGATGTCGAAAGGGTCTGTACATTGGTATCCTCGGCCGAGTACCCAACAACCGGAAGTTTCGGTTTTCAGAGGATAATGGAAAGAGAGCCTGTGGCACGACTTTCACTTTTGGACGTTAACAAGGCGAGGTGAATTCTTCATCTTAACTCCTCCACATTTACTGGATTGGTTGAACAGTGCAGAAGAGAACCTCGCCCAACAGTTTTTTTTTCTTCTCATCAAGACCAGTATGTAGGAGATCTAGTTTCAGATGTTTCTTTTTTGCCTGTTACAGTGCTTTCAGAAAGTATTTACATTCCGTAACTTTTTCAAAATGTTGTTGAATTCACCTTTCAGCAGGACAATAACCTAAAACACAAGTGAATGTTCCTGAGTGGCCGAGTTACAGTTTTGACTTAAAATATACTTCAAAATCGATAGCAAGACCTGAAAATGGTTGTCTAGCAATGATTAACAAACAATTTGACAGAGCTTGAAGTATTTTGAAAAGAATAATGGGCAAATGTTGTACAATCCAGGTGTGGAAAGCTCTTAGAGACTTACCCAGAAGGTTAGGCAGCAATGGTAGTGGCAACAAACAATGACAGACAAAATTGTTGCTTGTTTCATAAAATCAGCTAATTAGTATAGGTCCATTTCCTAATAAACATATCTGGACATATACCCCTAATAAATACAATAATCAATCCCTAAAATATACAATCACAATATGATACACAATAGGCATGAAAAGACCATATCATGCTATCCAAAGGAATTTTCTTCTCACTCATGTCATACGACTCACTTTTGAGACATGCTACTATTAAGCCATTTTTTCAGTGAGAACTTCAAACTGCCTTTGGAGGTCATACGTTTCAAATTCTTGGATGACTACTCCAAAGAATAGTAGCTGAGTACGAAAAGGTTTCTTTCCCCATACCACTAATACATCTTAAAAGAAACAACGTCAGTTTCACTCCTTCTAGTGGAATAGTTATGGTTATCCCGGGCCAAGTTACATACAGTGCATTTGGAAAGTATTCAGACCCCTTGACTTTTTCCACATTTTGTTACGTTACAGCCTTATTCTAAAATGTATTCAATCTTTTTTTTCTCATTAATCTACACACAATACCCCATAATGACAAAGCAAAAACAGGTTTTTAGAAATGTTTGCAAATGTATAAAAACTGAAATATTACATTTACATAAGTATTCAGACCCTTTACACAGTACTTTGTTGAAGCACCTTTGGCAGCGATTACAGCCAACAGTCTTCTTGGGTATGACGCTACAAGCTTGACAACCTGTATTTGGGGAGTTTCTCCCAGTCTTCTCTGCAGATCCTCTCAAGCTCTGTCAGGTTGGATGGGGAGCGTCGCTGCACAGCTATTTTCAGATCTCTCCAGAGATGTTCGATCGGGTTCAAGTCCGGGCTCTGGCTGGGCCACTCAAGGCCACTCCTGCATTGTCTTGGCTGTGTGTTTAGGTTTGTTGTCCTGTTGGAAGGTGAATCTTCGCCCCAGTTTGAGGTCCTGAGCGCTCTGGAGCAGGTTTTCATCAATGATCTCTCTGTACTTTGCTCCGTTCATCTTTGACATCCTGACTAGTCTCCCAGTCCCTGCCACCAAAAAACTTCCTCACAGCATGATGCTGCCACCACCATGCTTCACTTTAGGGATAGTGCCAGGTTTCCTCCAGACTTGACGCTTGGCATTCAGGCCAAAGAGTTCAATCTTGGTTTCATCAGACCAGAGAATCTTGTTTCTCATGGTCTGAGAGTCCTTTAGGTGCCTTTTGGCAAACTCCAAGCAGGCTATTATATGCCTTTTACTGAGGAGGGGCTTTTATCTGGCCACTCTACCATAACGGCCTGATTGGTGGAGTGCTGCAGAGATGGTTGTCCTTCTGGAAGGTTCTCCCATCTCCACAGAGGAACTCTGGAGCTCTGTTAGAGGGACCATCGGGATCTTGGTCCCGCGGCCAGCTCTAGGAAGAGTGTGGTGGTTCCGGACTGTGGCCCGTCGTTGGAGGTTCCGGACTGTGAAACGTCGCCGGAAGCTCTGGACTGGGAACTGTCGCCTGAAGCTTTGGACTGGGAACTGTCGCCGGAAGCTCTGGACTGTGGAGACCCACTGGGGGCTTGGAACGGTACCGGTGGCACCGGGCTGATGACCCGCACTTCAGGACGAGTGCGGAGAGGAGGCACAGGACGTACTGGACTGTTGAGGCGTACTGGAGGTCTAGAGCGCAGAGCTGGCACAACCCAATCAGGGACAGTTGTCTATCGTTGTCTCTGATTGGGAATCATACTTAGGCAGCCTTTTTCCCACCTGTGTTTTGTGGGTAGTTTTTTTCTGTATAGTTTATGCACCTTACAGAACTGTTTCGGTTTTCCCTCTTGTTTATTTTGTTCAAATTATTTGTTATTTGTGATCAAATAAAAACCACGAACACTTACCACGCTGCGCTTTGGTCCGATCCTCGTTATGACGAGAGCCGTGACAGCACTGTTGATTTCCCACAAAGACAAAAACGTGTTTGACAAAGCCCTCAATGCTGAACTTATGAATGTCAGTAAATGGTTATATGACAATAATCTGTCACTCCACCTTGGAAAAACAAGAGTCCATCTTGAACGTGTCCAAAGTGAAACTGAGATTAGCCCTTTACTTTAAAGTGGTAATAGGTGACATAGAGTCACGGCAAAAGACTAAGTTAATTATCTTGAATGTGTGCTAGATAACCATCTGACAGAGGAGAGCGTTGCACAAAAAAGTTCTCTCCAAAATGAACCCTAAAATGTGGTTTCTGGCAAGAACCTCCACATTTCTGGATAAGAATCAAATGGTGGCATTGGCAGGGGCTCTTGTTCAGCGCCACTTTGAGTATGCATGCTCTTCCTGTTACAATAATTCCCCCAAGATAAATAAAAATCAACTGTAGAAATCTCAGAACAAATTAGTCTTCTAACAATACCCCATAAGGCCAGCATCCTGGAGTCACCTCTTCACTGTTGACGTTGAGACTGGTGTTTTGCGGGGACTATTTAATGAAGCTGCCAGTTGTGGACTTGTGAGTCGTCTGTTTCTCAAACCAGACACTCAAATGTACTTGTCCTCTTGCTCAGTTGTGCATCGGGGCCTCCCACTCCTCTTTCTATTCTGGTTAGAGCCAGTTTGACTGATCTGTGAAGGGAGTAGTACACAGCGTTGTACAGGATCTTCAGTTTCTTGGCAATTTCTCACATGGAATAGCTGTCATTTCTCAGAACAAGAATAGACTGACGAGTTACAGAAGAAAGTTATTTGTTTCTGGCCATTTTGAGCCTGTAATCGAACCCACAAATGCTGATGCTCCAGATACTCAACGAGTCTAAAGAAGGCCAGTTTTATTGGTTCTTTAATCAGAACAACAGTTTTCAGCTGTGCTAACATAATTGCAAAAGGGTTTTCTAATGATCAATTTAGCCTTTTAAAATGATAAACTTGAATTAGCTAACACAACGTGCAATTGGAACACAGGAGTGATGGTTGCTGATAATGGGCCTCTATAAAAATCAGTCGTTTCCAGCTACAATAGTCATTTACAACATTAACAATGACTACACCGCGTTTCTGATCAATTTGATGCTATTTTAATGGACAAAAATTTGCTTTTCTTTCAAAAACAAGGACATTTCTAAGTGACCCCAAACTTTTGAACAGTAGTGTATCTGCATAAAGGAAAAGGTCACATGTACAGGCAGATTTCAGATAATTTACAGTAGAAAGAAAAGTGGACCCAGCACACTCCCCGCAGTTCAAGGTTTTTTGTTTAGACAGAGTCCCATCCAACATCCACTATCTATTTTCTTCCTTGCAGATAAGAGCTAACCCATTTCATGGCTAAGTTGTTAAAGCCCATGGCTCTTAGTTTGATTAACAGAA
Source organism: Salvelinus sp. IW2-2015 (assembly GCF_002910315.2). Taxonomy (NCBI): domain Eukaryota; kingdom Metazoa; phylum Chordata; class Actinopteri; order Salmoniformes; family Salmonidae; genus Salvelinus; species Salvelinus sp. IW2-2015. The sequence goes on from NC_036872.1 coordinate 865,858, forward strand.
TCTCATGATCCACTGTATCAAATTCCTTTTAAAGATCTAGCATAACCATACCACAAAATGTCCCTCCATGGAACATGATTTCCTGATGCCAGCTTGGAGCTCATATATGGTAGTAGGTTATCTAAGGAACTATTCCTGTCAGTCTGCTCAAACATAATCTTTTCCATGACCTTCGATGAAATACACAGGATTGAGACAGGCCGATAGTTTCCATGATCCAACTTATTCCCTTTTTATATAGAGGAATGACCCTTACAAGTTTTAGTTGACTGGTTAAAATTCCTAGTTTAAAAGACAGATTTACAATGTGAGTTATGCAGGGGGTGATAATTACCTCAGCATCTCAGAAATCTGGCAGGAATGTTGTCAAGGTCAATTCCTTTGGAATGGTTAAGTTCTTTCATCTTTTTTAGCACAGTTGACTCAGACACTTTTTCGATTAAAACTCAAAACTGCTAGACTTGACTCTCCCCATCCAGGCTGTATCACATCCTGCCGTGATTGGGAGTCCCATAGGGCGGCGCACAATTGGCCCAGCGGCGCCCGGGTTTGGCCGGGGTAGGCCATCATTGTAAATAAGAATTTGTTCTTAACTGACTTGCCTAGTTAAATAAATAATTAAATATATATATTTTAAACAACAACCTGATTGACAAGGTAACTTGCTAAATAATGTGTTAGCTATAGTTGTGAAGTAGCTTTTCAGACTGTCTACAACCATGGTCTTGTCTGATGTAACCTTTCCTCCAACGTCCAGGCTAAGATTTCGAGCTTTGTTCTTTAATCTGTTAGTGTAACCTAACAGCTTCAGACACATCCATATTTTACTCGGATTGTTCCTGTTCTCACCTATTTTGCCATTAAAACAATATTTCTTGGCCTTCTCTATCATCCTGTTAGCCTCATTTCATAATTTATTATAGTCTATAAAAACGTAATCTGCCTTGGATTTCCTGAACTCCAGAAAGAGTTCATTTCTTAGCTTAATTGCCTTTAAAATGTTATTGTTTAGCCATGGTTCTGTTCTTTGTTTAATTCAAAAAATGTTTATCCGGAGCCAGCTTGTCAACAGCATCTAAAAACAATTATTTAAAATTGCCCCAGGCATTTTCCACCTCATTGCATTTCAATATAGTAAACCAGTCCAATTTGCTCAAACAATTAACAAAAGCATCTGCACTATAGTTCTTCATAGACCACATTTGTATTGAGCTATGACAATTAAAAAACTTTTTCTGAACCTTCCTACTACAAAAAATGATGGAATGATCACTGAGCCCATAGTTTACATCCCCACTGTTTGATATCCTTGATCTATCCGACACCAACACAAGGTCAATGCTGGTTTGGGTAGAAGGGCAGACCCTGGTGGGCTCATTAATCAGCTGGTGTAAGTCAAACAGATTAAAACAATTCTTAAAAGCTTTCAAAGTAACATTGTCCTTTTTAAGCATGTCTGTATTAAAATCACCAGTAACAATAACCTCTGATTTACCAGAATCTGTACAGTTGGAGCAAGTCTCCTCCAACAATTCATAAAACTGGTCTTGTAGTCTGTAACAGGTTCTGACTATAATGGGTTTGCATTTTGGTAATAGAATGTCCAGCAACACAGCTTCAGTCTCATCATGACTTAAATCTAAATCTGTAGTTGAACCCAATATCTGATCTTACATAAGTTTTAGTTAACACCCCCGCTTTTGCGATCGCGGTCTATTCTAATTACTATATAATTTTTATCTTCAATCTCAGCGTTTTTTATCGAACCATCTGGCCATGTTTCAGTAAAGCAAAGCACTCCCAACTTACAGTTACTGGAGAGTAGGCGAATTTCCTTGATCTTGGGAGGTTAGTACATTGGTAATGCCTGAGTTGGGTGGTGAGATAATAGCATTAACTAGTTTTTGCTGATTCATCCATATAATACTAGCAGATGCGGAATAGATCCAAATGGTGTGAACATAGTTAGCTGGATGTGATGGTCTACCTCTTCCTCCAAGTTGAAAAGACAACCGGGACCACAACCGTAATCTTTGAACACAGAATTGGGTTCTCCAAGGCATGGTAGATGTACTGTAACCTCAAAGCATTTCCTTTCATCCTCCCTTCCAGTCAATGGGGTATGTACTGTGTTTTGTGTTCGCACCATTTAGTCTTTCAGCGAGTGGCAGTGACACATCAGTGAACACATTTCAGTGAGATTGAGATTTTATCGTTTTCAGACAATGCCTGTGTATGTAGAGGTTACAGCTCTGGACAACCGTGCTATGAAGTACAAGTGGCTTTGAAGTCTGCCCAGACAAAGCAGGCACTATAGGCAACAACTGGATTCCACGAGCTACACAGATTAAAAGACTGTCTATGAGAATGTTCACACATCTGTCACACTAGATGACAATGTTTCTCATTTACAAGGAAGTGCTGAGTTGTTTTGACACGTACGAATGTGTATTAAATATCTGTGTCAAGGCTTTTGGAGGTATGACATTCAAAATAGATTGTTGGACAGGAAATGTATTCTCCTGGTGGCTATTCACACTGCAATCTGACAATGAGAGTCAAAACTAGATGATTTAAGTCACCTTGGATAAGAACACATTTTTAGGCAATGAATAATTAAAATTGCTTTACAGTGCCTTTCAGAAAGTATTCACACCCCTTGACTTTTTCCACATTTTGTTGTGTCACAGCCTGAATTTAAAATGTATTAAATTGAGATTTTGTGTCACTGGCCTATACACAATAGCCCATAAAGTCAAAGTGGATTATATATTTTTTTTATCTTTACAAATTAATGATAACTGAAAAGCTAAATAAGTATTAAACCCCTGTGTTATGGCAAGCCTAAATAAGTTCAGGAGTAAAAATGTGCTTAACAAGTTACATAATAAGTTGCATGGATATAAAGGAAACCGCTCAGGGATTTCACCATAAGGCCAATTGTGACTTTAAAATGGTTACAGAGTTTAATGGCTGTGATAGGAGAAAATTGAGGATGGATTAACAACGTTGTAGTTACTCCACTTCTAACATAAATGACAGTGTGAAAAGAAGGAAGCCTGTACAGAATACAAATATTTCAAAACATGCATCCTGTTAGCAAAAAGATACTGAAGTAAAACTGCAAAGAATGTGGCAAAGAAATTAACTTTATGTCCTGAATACAAAGTGTTATGTTTGGGGCAAACACAACACAACACATCACCGAGTACCACTCATCATATTTCCAAGCATGGTGATGGCTGCATCATGTTATGGGTATGCTTGTCATCGGCAAGGACTAGGGAGTTTTTTAGGATAAAAAGAAACAGAATAGAGCTAAGTACAGGCAAAATTCTAGAGGAAACCCTGGTTCACAATGCTTTCCAACAAACACTGGGAGACAAATTTACTTTTTAGCAGGACAATAACCTAAAACACAAGACCAAATGTACACTGGAGTTGTACATTTAATGTTCCTGAGTGTTACTGAGTGGCCTGGTTAAAGTTTTGACTTAAATTGGCTTGAAAATCTATGGCTAGACTTGAAAATGACTGTCTAGCAATGATCAACAACCAACTTGACAGAACTTGAAGAATTTTTAAAACAACAATGTGCAAATATTGTACAATCCAGGTGTGCTGTAATCACTGCCAAAGGTTCTTTTTTTTTTTTTTTTTTTTTTTTTTTACAAATGTTAGTTTTTTTTCTCCGACTTTGACATTAAATAGTATTTTGTGTAGATCGTTGACAAAAAAATGACAATTAAATCCATTTTAATCCCACTTTGTAACACACCAAAATGTGGAAAAAGTCAAGGGTTGTGAAGTTACTGTAAATGTCGAGCCTCAACACTGTCCTTGATACTCTGGGGCTCAAGGTCATCCAAGAACATTCTAGTAGTAAAAAGTTGAACGTCAGTTTCCTTGATGAATGAGCCCTTCAAATGAATAAAGCCACCTTGATTTAAAAGACTGCCATCTTCGGATTTGTCTGAGGCCTAGTGTCCTTTATGGTTGCGCCCTCTTTGAAGTTAAGATGAGAAACAATTGACTTCATACATGAAAGATATAAATCTTCAAAGATCTAGGGAGGCCTTAGGGTTGTTTTTAAATCCCCCCTAGTTGCTCTAGGCAGGGCAGCTATGTTTGATGGAGACCAAGTCACTGCTGGTTGAGAAATGCCTTAACCCTCCACCTACACTGTGAGAAGACGGACTGCCAGCTCCACAGCCCTCCTCTCTCAACAATGGATGCTTAGGTCTGACATTCTCAGTCCTCTAACTGTGTTGTTCTCAAGTCAAATCCAACTCTTTGAACTGCACAATTGTGGACGATTAATATGCTTCAATTCAATGTCACTAAAGAATTCTAACAAAGTTTTCCATGCCCTTCCGAAAGTAAGCAAGTGAGACAGAGACATATGTATTTATGTTTTAGAAGGATTATAATGGAATGAGCAAGTACTGCCAGAAAACTGCTCAGACACTGGCAGACACTTTTTTGGGGGACAAAATATTTTAGAGCTGCTAACCTCAAGTGCTGTTTGGTTATCTGTTCGGCCCTATATTTATCTATAAGTCAAACGTTTCAGTCCAACACTTCTCAAATATAACAACATCTCCAGATGTAATTTCAGTCACAAGACAATAACTTAGAGACCACAGGTGTCACGGCTGTTGAATGAACAGGACCAAGGTGCAGCGTGGTGAGCGTACATGTTCTTTTATTTAGAAAAGACGCTGAACAAAACAATACACACTACATGTCACGTTCCTGACCTGTTTTCTGTTAGTTTTTGTATGTGTTAGTTGGTCAGGACGTGAGTTTGGGTGGGCAGTCTATGTTTTCTGTTTCTATGTTGGTTAATGGGTACCTAATATGGTTCTCAATTAGAGGCAGGTGGTTTTCATCTCCTCTGATTGAGAATCATATTAAGGTAGGTGTTGTCACATTGTTTGTCGTGGGTGGTTGTCTCCTGTGTCTGTGTTTGTTTGCACCATACGGGACTGTTTCGTTCGTTCATCGTTTTATGTAGTCATTTTTCCTGTTCGTGCGTTCTTCGTGTTATATGTAAGTTCGTATGTTCAGGTTTGTCTACATTCGTTTTGTTATTTTGTAAGTATTCAAGTGAAGTTCGTGTTTTTCGTTTACACTTAAATAAATTCATTATGTCTAAATACAACGCTGCAGTTTGGTTCAATCCCTGCTCCTCCTCTTCGGATGAAGAGGAAAAAGCTCAGTGATTTCACAATGATGCCAATGGTGACTTTACAGATACAGAGTTTAATGGCTGTGTTAGGAGAAAACTGAGGATGGCTCAACGACAACATTATAATACTAACCTAATTGACAGAATGAAAAGAAGGAAGCCTGTACAGAATAAAAAAATGTGGCAAAGCAATTCACTTTTTGTCTTGAATACAAAGTGTTATGTTTGAGGCAAATCCAATACAACACATTACTGAGTACTACTCTCCATATTTTAAAACATTGTGGTTACTGTATCATGTTATGGGTATGCTTGTAATCGTTAAGGACTGAGGAGTTTTTCAGGATTTGTTTTTTTTAGGTAAGCACAGGCAAAATCCTAGAGGAAAACCTGGTTCAGTCTTCTTTCCACCAGACACTGGGAGATGAATTCACCTTTCAGCAGGACAATAACCTAAAACAAAAGGCCAAATCTACACTGGAGCTAAGCACAGGCAAAATCCTAGAAGAAAACCTGGTTCAGTCTGCCTTCCACCAGACACTGGGAGAAAAATTCACATTTCACTAGGACAATAACCTAAAACACAAGGACAAATCTACAGTGGAGTTGCTTACCAAGAAGACAGTGAATGTTCTTGAGTGGCTGAGTTACAGTTTTGGTTTAAATCTACTTGAAAATATATGGCAAGTCCTGAAAATGGTTGTCTAGCAATGATCAACAAACAATTTGACAGAGCTTGAAGAATTTTTTACTGAATAATGGGAAAATGTTGCACAATCCAGGTTTGGAAAGCTTACCCAGAAAGACTCTCAGCTGTAATCATGCCAAAAGTGCTTGTACAAAGTATTGACTCAGGGGTGTGAATACGTATGTAAATGAGATATTTTTGTATTTCATTTTTTCAATAAATTTGTTTTCACTTTGTCATTATGGGGTATTGTGTGTAGATGGGTGAAAAAAATCAATCACAAAATGTATTTTGAATTCAGGCTGTAACACAACAAAATGTGGAATAAGTCAGATCAAATCAAATCACATTTTATTGGTTACATACACATTGTTAGCAGATGTTAATGCGAGTGTAGCGAAACGCTTGTGCTTCTAGTTCCAACAGTGCAGTAATATCTAACAAGTAGTCTAACAATTTCCCAACAACTACCTAATACACACAGATCTAAAGGGGTGAATGAGAATATGTGCATATACTGTAAATATATGGATGATTGATGGCCGAGCGGCATAGGCAAGGTGTAATAGGTATAAAATACAGTATATACATATGATGTGAGTAATTCTGGTAGTGGTAGTTCTGAAGGCTCTGTAACTCTAGGAGCATGGATGGGCATTGGGTAACACATTCATCAAGGAGTTGGAGGTTATCATTTCGCTCTCCATGTTTATAGTGAAGAGGACTTCTAATGGAGCCATTTTATTAAAAACAACCCACTGCCGTTTCACTTGATGCAGTATCTTCTCCCTCCCTTTCTTTGCCAAGATGCTTGTCATCTCTTCTGCTGCATTTTTATTGAATCATCACTTTAGTAGCCCACAACCGCCTGTTTTTTTTTTCTCCTCTTTTAAAAAAAATGGATTGTCCTGGAAAGTGACCTTTGATTTGGAGGTCTAATCATAAATGTAATATATTCTCTGATATATGAGATTGTATCATAGCCATATAAAACGAGTTACATTTGCATCAAAGAAAATAAGCTTTCCCTTTCCCCACGTTCATTTATCTAATATCTTTTTTTCATTTCAGCTGCCGATGTTTAATCTTTTAATTCTTTGTAGAAGCCATAACATCATTTTTTCCAAGTGTAAGGCTGGATTTAAGCTGATAACATTTTCTCAAAAACAAGAGTCTGCAAATCTGCTGCAAATAGGACAAATTAGATAGGACAAATGCTTCGTTACTATTTGTGCTTTATTCGTCAATTAATTTAACCATTTGATTTTCACCTATATCATTGATCACTAATTAATTTGCTGATATATTTGAAATCATTTCATCCTTGTCTTTGCAGGAGTTATCCGCGAGAGTTACCAGAAGGGGCGTGACCAGCTGGTCCCTGTCACACTGCTGGCAATCGCTGTCATCCTGGCCTTCGCCATGGGTGCCATCTTCTCTGGTATCCTCGTCTACTGTGTGTGTGACCACCGGCGACGAGACATTGAGCTGTCTGGGCGTAAGGACAAAGACCACGACAGGAGGGGCTCCATGAACAGCGTGACCAAGTTGACAGGCCTGTTTGAGACCGGGGCCAAGGACAGTCGCCCTGAGGCCATCCTCACCCCGCTCATGCACAACGGCCGCCTCACCAATGGTAAAATTCTGATCAAAGCCGACCAGCACCACCTGGACCTGGCTGGCATGCCCACCCCAGAGTCCACCCCCATGCAGCCCCGACGCAAGCCCAGCCGGGGAAGCCGCGAGTGGGAGAGGAACCAGAATCTGATCAATGCCTGCACCAAGGACCTGCAAACCATGGGCACCCCAGTCATCCCCACAGACCTGCCCCTGAGGGCCTCCCCAGGCCACATCCCCAGTGTGGTAGTGCTTCCCCTGCCACAGCACCAGCATCAGCAGCCCTACCAGCATGAGTATGTAGAGCAGCCCCACCGCAGCGACCTCAGCCAGATGAGCCTGGGTGACCAGGGTGCCACACTGGAGTACAAGGCCCTAAAGAGCCCCTGCCACAGCCTCAACCTGGTGGAGAGCGACGGACTGCCGCCCCGAGTGCCCCAAAGGGAGGCCTCCCTCACCATCCCCCCTGCCGTGCCCCAGATGGGCAAGCGGCTCGAGGTGCACTCCTCCGTCTATGGCCATGAGTACAAGCGGGGCTACCCGATGAGTGCCCAGAAAGGCTCTGCCCTCAAAAAGCACAACACCAACTCATCCAACTCCTCTCACCTGTCCAGACACCAAAGTTTTAACCACGTGGAGTCGCCGCCCCCCGCCCCACAGAGGGTGGACTCCATGCACATGAATTCCCAGGGGATGTTCCACTCCCGACAGCCCAGCATGAGCTCTTACGGTTCATTGCCCCGGACCGGGGTCAAACACCTCAAGCCTGACGTACCGCCCAAACCCTCTTTAGTGTCCCTCTCAACGAAAGTCAATTCCAATGACTCCTGCACATAATCAGCACGCTCAGAATACAGAACAGGAAACACAATTGCATCTCCTTTTGTCCTTGGTCTGTGTACAGCAAACACAACACACTTTTTAAAATATTTTTTTTCTTTTATATATATGTAAATATTCTACAAATGGTTGATGTTGAGCTCAGGCTGTTGACTCCCAGTTCCCCAGAAACACGGAACACTTGCTACTGAGAAGAAAATTACTTTCATGAATATTTAATTGACAAGCAACATGTCACCCCTGTAGCATTCAAGACAGTGGCTGTGTTGGACTTTTGAACACTATGACTTGACTGATGTTTTGTTTTCTTACATGACTGCTAAACGCACATAGACAGTGAGAGAAAAGTGGAGCAATTATATACTGAGGACTGGGGTGTTCTCCCAGCAAGCACTTGGGCACAGCGAGCTCTGACTGGAATGACCGCTTCAGTTTACGTGGAAAACTGAAATGCCTCTCAGTGTTACAGCTACTGGACACGGCAATCAAGTTCTGCGTTGGTTGAAAAAAGCCTTGGTCTGAGAATCTTCTACTGCATTGGTTACTGAATAACACATGACTGTTAATAGTAATAGCTTGTTGTATTTATTTTTAATAAGTGCTTTTGAAGAAAATACTGACATTTTAGGCTCAGAGAGAAGAGTTATTTAAATATGAATTATTCAAGAATGAAATTATTTAAAGTCAATCAACTGGAGCCAGTACAACTTTCTTGACACAAAAGGTCCACTAGGTCTTCTAGCGCCTTGGGTTTTTGAAGCTTGGGATATATGTGACCTCTGTATGGAGGATATATTTATTTAACTGTGCCAGATGGGACCTATATGATGGAGCAGAACCTCCCATGTTAAAGAAGTCAGAAAAATACAAAAAACAGAACTCCTGAAACTCACTCCCTCGATCACTCCTCCATGGGCATCTCCATACGTTTGGCACTGTGGTTTTGCAGTCAGTCTCTCTCTCCCGGTTGGCTTCTGGCTCACTGTGTATTAACAAGGTTCACTCTTGCATATAAACGTGCAAAGGGAATAAAATGTGGAATTCCACACATGAAAAAGAGAAGCGTGAGGATGTTGGGCGCTCTGCCAGGTGTGGAGAGCGGCCATTTTGGCAGGTACTGAAATGTCTTGTTTTCTCTAGGCGCGTCACGCAGTCCTCTGATTGAATTACATCTGTTGATAGCCTGTTTCACTTCCACATGTAAAGTTGTGCCTTACACCCTGAGTAGTGACATTTTCTTTAGCTGGTAACTATGTCTCCTCTTTGTATTTTCTTATGTCATCTTTCACTGGTTTGATAAAGGCAAATAAAGAATGTGTTCTTGTTGTAATTCTGTTCCCTAGAAATATACAGACATATTCTTCTTTGTGGTTCATTTCTGATAGTGCCAATGATGCGCTTAAAGCAACCCTTTTTGTTGTGCTGGCAGTGTCGATGATGTTGTTGTGTGTGGAATTTTTTACTTTGCTGTTCGATTGGAGGGATTCATGGTTGTTCTTGAAATGGCCTCTTAGGGTCTTGCTGGTGCACAGCAATAATCAAACACTAACATATGAAAAACACACCAGTAGACTGTACAGACATGGCACCAGGTTCCTAGTGTACACGATAACACTTCAGTTTCTAGGCAGTGAAAAGCAGGCTGGTTCCTGTGATAGAAAAGAGTTTTTAAAAAATTAGGAGACGTTTTTTAAAAACACATGTTCCAGGACGATTAGAGTAATTTAATTTGTACTAACTCTCTTTATCAATGTCTTATGAATGACAGTTTCATTGACCAATCTGATCACATTTTCATTGATCACATCTCCCCAAATCAACAGAGCACTCCTTTAGTATTGTGTGTAGATAGGTGAGTTTCTTGATCTCAAGCAGATTTCCATTTACAATGGTGGAAAGCCAACTATTTGTCATCCACAGCCAATGCAAGAAGAACGAGTAAGATAGTTCCACTTCTGAGGCATATACAGTATGTGTTAATTGAACTAACGTGTACATAGAAGCTTATAGGGTTCGATTGCAGCGACTGCGACATGCATCATGATCAGATTAGGTTTAGTAAAGGGAAGGTCATTTGAACTTTCCACCCCAATAGTGCAGATTGCATCTCTAGCCACGGTCGACATGGCTACTGTGGACAGTGTGTCTCTTTGGTGTGTGTGTGCCTTTGTCTGTCACCCTTGCTATACACTGCTAGATGCAACTGAGACAGACTCAACTCGTTTTGAACTTTGTAAGCTTGTAAGATATTGTGATGTCACAAGTTTTTTTGTTGCCCTACTCCACTTAACATCTGATTCACAGCTTAATGTATGTTGTAAAAAAAAACATTCTCTTTAATAAATGCAAAATGTAATAAAAAAAAAAATATTGTCATGAAGATGGTTGTATTTCCATGATTTGAGAGCAAAACATACTATAAAAAAAAGGATGCTTGCTCTGATGTTAGTACAACAGAACACATAAAATGCTTTTAATTAACTTATGGGAAAATACAGCTAACTTCCGTGATATGGTTCTTATTTGTGCTAAGAGTACAAGAGGTAGCACTTTAAAACCTATGTTATGTTGATCTAAGATATTTTGGAGGATTGTTGGCAGTGTTTCAGTGTGAATGAACAGGCTGATAAGAATCAGTCTGGAGCCATTAACTGGTTTCCAGGTTGGAGTCATTCATTCAACATCACCTTTATGATACGAAGGTGAGTCACTAATGCGTAGAGATTAGGTTACAAGGATTTGACGCTAACATTAAGGGTCCTTGTTCTCTCACAACCTTGTATTGTTCATTCACCTGTTTAATACCTTTGAGTCACATTTTCACCACAAATATAGCAATACAGTCAGTGGTAGAGAGCACAGTAAGTACACAATCAGCTCTTTTCCATAGTAAGTTCAAAAAGGAGACTGGAACAGCTCCATAGCATCACAAATTCAAAGCAAACAGTATCTTATGCATCTACCATATGTCTTTGTGTTTGTTAAACCCAGTTAAACAGATAGGTTCAGGAACAACAAAGCTTTTGGAAAAAATACACATAGCGAGAGATCAGGGGCCTGCTAATAAACAGACAAAGTGCTCACAGTGTATCCAAACGTAATGTAAGATAATGTATATGTACACTACATGACCAAAATTATGTGGACACCTGCTCGTTGAACATCTCATTCCAAAATCATGGGCATTAATATGGAGTTGGTCCCCACTTTGCTGCTGTAACAGCCTCCACTCTTCTGGGAAGGCTTTCCACTAGATGTTGGAACATTGCTGCAGGGACTTGCATTCATTCAGCCACAAGAGCATTAGTGAGATCAGGCACTGATGTTGGGCAATTAGGCCTGGCTCGCAGTCGACATTCCAATTCATCCCAAAGGTATTCGATGGGGTTGAGGTCAGGTATCTGTGCAGGCCAGTCAAGTTCTTCCACACCAATCTCGACAAACCATTTCTGTATGGACTTCACTTTGTGCACGGGGGCATTGTCATGCTGAAACAGGAAAGGGGCTTCCCCAAACTGTTCCCGCAAAGTTGGAAACACAGAATCGTCTAGAATGTCATTGTATGCTGTGGCATTAAGATTTCCTTTCACTAGAACTAACAGCCCCAGAACATTATTCCTCCTCCACCAAACATTTTGCACTATGTATTCGAGCAGGTAGCGAAACCCAGATCCATTCATCGGACTGCCAGATGGTGAAGCGAGATTCATCACTCCAGAGAACATGTTTCCACTGCTCCAGAGTCCAATGGTGACGAGCTTTACGTCACTCCAGCCGACGCTTGGCATTGTGCATGGTGATCTTAGGCTTGTGTTTGGCTGTTTGGCTATGGAAACCCATTTCATTAAGCTCCCGACGAACAGTTATTGTGCTGACGTTGCTTCCAGAGAAAGTATGGAACTTGGTAGTGAGTGTTGCAACCGAGGACAGACGATTTTTACTCCCTACGAGATCCAGCACTCGACAGTCCCCTTCTGTGAGCTAGTGTAGCCTACCACTTCGCGGCTCAGCCATTGTTGCTCCTAGACATTTCCACTTCACAATAACAGCACTTACAGTTGACCGGGGCAGCTCTAGCAGGTCAGAAATTTGACAAACTGACTTGTTGGAAAGGTTGCATCCTATGACGGTGCCACGTTGAAAGTCACTGAGCTCTTCAGTAAGGCCATTCTACTGCCAATGTTTGTCTATGGAGATTGCATGGTTGTGTGGTCAATTGTATGTTATGCCTGTCAGCAAAGTGGATTAATTTGAAGGCTGTCCACATACTTTTGTATGTATAGTGCATCTGATAATGGACAAAGAAAAATAGGCACGTAATAAAATTTGCTGCATGTTATAAATACTCTCCTGGAAGAAAAAAAATCTATTGGAATTCTGTTTGGATCGTGATCTACTGTGACACAACGGTGGGACTACTCGATAGCTTCAGTGTTTGCTAGTAAACGCACAAGCACAGACATAACACCCCCCCTTCCACCACCATGTCTCCAATCCCTGCTGGCAAGGCTCTGTGCTCATTTTGAGTGCTGCTGCCCCACAATCTGTGGTCACAACAAGCTTAGTGGAGTAATCCTTGACCTCTCATCCAGCTATCAGTTCCCACTACTGATACATCTCTTAATGCCCTACATCCTCTTAGTATGTGTGACATTCCCTGCCACTGGTCCACTGTTTCAGCCAAAAGAGTAACCATCACAGAGACTATACAGTACAACAATGTCCCTCTTAATGTCCGTTTGAATTAATACAGTTCAACAAGTCATTAACCACCAATGGCCCCATTAATGATAATTCTCACTGGTTGCTTTGGTTTATTTCTCATAATGGTATCGTGTGTCTATTTTACAGTGTATGATTGTGAAGCACGGTCCCTAAGTCCTCTACCCTATTCTACCTCCTGCTAGCCCAAACCACAGGAGGAAAACCTAACACAAAGCAAACCTGAGAATGGAATGTAAATCAAGGATCTATGATGTTGGTGGCTGGCACATAATGATTGTTCATATGAATTCCTATGTCATGCGTATTCAAGACACAACGTCCCTGAGAAAACTCTATCAGAATCACACAAAAGAAGAAGAGCATGCTGGGGCCCCTTGACAATTAGGTACTACTACTGTGGCATTGAGATTTTAGAACACAAATAAAAAGAGGGAAGGTTGATGTGACATGTGCAGGACAGGGCTGTTCCATGGTTTAATTTGAGGGCATCATGGTGGTGGTGGGAACAGGGCAATGAACTATGGGAATGAGGAGAGAAGAGGCATTCAGTGCAAATCTTGAGCACACATGTGGCTTAGCATAATGGTTGGCAGGGGGATCAAAACAATGCCCACGGGTGACGTGAGGGAGTAGAGCCGAGCAGAGCAGAGCAGGGGGACTTGGACATGGTCCTCCCCCTCACTCAGAAGCCACTGCCTAGGACTGGAAGTGACTGACTGGCTCTATCTAACAGGAGCAGGGGGTAATCCTCGGAATAGGTTTATATGCTGAAACCTGACTAGGAGCAGCGCAATGTCCTAATAACACTGTCATGATTAAATGAAGACCCTTTTCTATTGAATTATAACAGGGGCCCGTAGTTCTTCCTGGTAAGGTTGCATGGTCAGGAAGAACTCAGATCTCAAATCATGACAGTGTTTTCTGGGTATTCTGATGGCCACGCCAAGGTTCTTTCACACGGCAGTCCATTGTGTAGCATGATCAGGAACAAGCACCTGGTTTGAGAAGTGTGAAATAATAGCTCTTAATGATTGTTTAATGAGTTTCATGCCTCGTGATGATGGGTAATAGTCAGATATCTGGTTTGACTGGGATTATTGTCGGTCATCCCAATGGCAGTTGGCATTATGATGACCGCTCTGATAAATTGTGACTGAATGTTGTTAATGTATAGCTAGAAAGCGCATACTGGCCACTGTTCCCCTTCCTGTTGTAATTAAGAGTGGTAGAGTGGGAGGTCAACGGAGCGATGTAGCGAAACTCTCACCTCACTCAACTGACGCAAAACTAAAAGGAACTTAGAAATGTGAAAGTTATGGCGTAACTGAAAATCGGTTGTGAAAGTTACATTTCCTACAGACACACTGGTTTTATCATATTGTTTCCTTTTCTCTGATTTGAAGACGTGTGTTGTTCTATGACTTTGTTGTTCTATGATTTATTTATTTTATATAAAGGATCATTTCATATTTATTTGGTATCATTTTTTGCCCCACACTTTTCAGAGAGCTGCGTCAGCTAGAGCAGTAAAGTACACTGACGAACAGTCAATGGAAATTATCAATGAGCGTGTCACCAGCACGGTGGCTGTGCGTGCCTTCAAGGCTATGGTGAAATGGATGGCATGACAAAGGACTATGAACACATCAGTTGGCATGGCATATTAAAGTGAAGAAGAACTGGCACCAGAATCATTTATCCACCTGTCTTGTCCGAAAGTCTACCAACATGGCCGTTTATCGAAGGATGCCATAACCATTTGAGATACAGACACATAGTTGGAGCTGGTATGATTGATAGGACACAAACACATGCAGGGAAACATCTCACTTCACTTCAGATAGGGCCACAAAAAATACTCACGACTGCCTAGTGCAAAACTTTTGTCTGCAAACAAAATTGACACAAACAACTCCCCAATGGTCAGACACATGTGGTTTGCACTTCCATGCCATGTAATTATCTCAAACTGACAAAACAAACAAAATTATACACAACCAGACACTTGAACAACTGTTAGTCTGTGTCACCCAATTACAGAGTCCTGAATGAACAGAGCTAATCCACCACCATTAGAAATCACTTACTGCATCTTCACACATGTATTTTTTTACCCTTTATTTAACTAGGCAAGTCAGTTATCAAATTCTTATTTTCATTGATAGCCTTGGAACAGTGGGTTAACTGCCTTGTTCAGAGGAAGATCAACAGATTTTTACCTTGTCAGCTCAGGGATTTGATCTTGCAACCTTTCGGTTACAAGTCCAACGCTCTAACCACTAGGCTACCTGCCGCCCCAGTGACATCCCCTCTGCTATCAGGCCTTGTCTCATATCTCTGTACCCAGACTTGCTGTGGGTGTGTGTGTTTGTGTGTGTGTAGTGGAAAGATGTCATTGACCTTGGATTAAATCACCTTGTGTTGCTTTCTCTTCAATTCTCAGACTAAGAAAGTGAGATGAAACGTTGGTGTGAAATTGCAAAAACCAAATTGCAAAAACCCTAGCTACTTAGATGTGTTGTTCTTAAATGTTGTGAAATGATTTTCAACTTGGCATCTGTTCCAAAGCTGAGATTACCCTCGCTAGCTACACCATGTACCTGCCTCACCTTGCCCCGTGCCGCTGCCTGCCGTGCTGCTATGATGCTCTGCTATATTTACTACACATTACAACTCATTGTTAATAATCATTCCGAGGATTACCTGGAGGTAGTCACATGATGTGTGACGAGCAAAAACTAAAGCCAAACTATCTGGCCAGGCCTGCACCCTGTTGGAATATTGTTGGAACACTGGACACGCAGACAGACATGGCGAATAATGGCCCCTCGTGCATCACCCCTCCTTCCTTCTCTGCCTGCCACCACCCCTGTCACCTGATCCTGGCGGTATGGGGAACGGCTGTTATGTCTGTCCCCTCCCCGCACACACACCCACCCACCTCTCTCTCTCTCTCTCTCTCTCTCTCTCTCTCTCTCGTCTCTCTCTCTCTCTCTCTCTCTGCTATAATCAGGGGGGCACAGCTGTGGCCAGGGTCACCGAGGGCTGTAGAGATCACTCGTGGAGGATGGCTGAGGAGCTGGAGGTCACCAGTGTCGTAATTATACGCCAGAGGTGGCCCGGCATGGAGCACTCCCATTGATTTTTATGTCACACAGGATGGAAATTCATGGATGAGATTTATTTCCGGAACCGATGAAAGATTTCGAAGTTGCCTGGTACAAGGTCAGGTATCATCATTAAGATTTTGGCACGATTATGTTTTTATGTGTGGAAATTAATAAATTCAGAGATTTTGATAGACTGTCAAGTGTGTTTGGGAGGATTTCGATTCCCAAATATGGAGACGTGACTGAAGTTCAAATCATCACAGCCCCAAATTCAAGAGCTTACAATCAAAATCACTGAATATGAAATAATTTACTGTAGCACATGCATGACTAAAGGATTTAATGAATAAATCAACTCTTTAGTCTCATTTGTGATTATCTGACCGCAAACCAATTGTCTTATGATAAAGAGCTTATACCACACTAAGTCCTTATTGTAATTTCTGTGTCAAACCTATTTCATGTCATTACAAGGGAGGTCAAGGGCCCGGACCGATTCTAGGTGGATCATCAGTCACTTTTGACATTTAATATTGAGCCCTATGTGCCTGGGTCAAAAATAGTGCTTTACATATGGAATAGGGTGCTATTTGGGACGCAGCCCTGGTCTGAGGCACATTAGGGAGCGCAGAGTGAGTGCCTGAGACAACTCATCCCCATGACAATATGATTGGAACCAAACCCATTGGAGACGTTTATCCCATCACTTATTGCTATTTTTTCTTGTAATTATTATGGAGATTACTGTTAAGGGTTGTTCATTGTTTGCTCACAACCATTAAAGTGACAGATCATTGATAGATACAGGGGAGAATGATTTATTACTGCAATTCCATTGATTTAACACAGAATGTATTGTTGTAAAATAATTGTATGCAATCATGCTATATAATAATATGATGAGTTCCTATCTAACGCTGAAATATCAATGTGAGCAAAAATGTACAGAAATGAACAATTATTTCTTACACATTGATGTTGCATATCTACACCAATTCTAATTCAATTTTTCCCAGAATTGATTTACTATTTTTTCTAAACATGTCACACATCTCCCTCTCCATGCACTAATGCAGGTCCATGTGAATCCTAATGTGTGAGTTCTCAGATGTGTTGCTGTGCTGATGATGTGTGATGTGTGAGATAGTAGGGCTGAACACCATGACCAGGGCATGCGTTGGTTGGTTCCCAGCTGTGAGCTAGCTAGGGTTCAGTCCCCATCTCTTCTTCATCCATAATAGATGAGGGGGGTGAAACGTCCCAGGGGTCTGTCCTCTCCCTCCCCATCTCGCCAGCTGTTCTCAGCCAGGGCCCAATTTGCATGCATGCTTGTCCACTTGCATTCATTATGCTGACAATGCAGCTGATCCACTACGGCAAAGCACACACCACAGCCGCTCTCACCAGGCTTCTATGGTACACATAGGTTAGTAGCACAAGGTCTGAACTGGCTCCCTTCAGGAAGTGAAGTAGTGTACCTTTAGACAGTGTTGCACAGTACCGCGAAGATCACCTTCTAATGGGCAATGGGCCATCTCAACGCCTCTGGAGATCAACTGCTATCCGCACACATCTACAGATACATGATAAGGCCGGGCAGGCTGGCTGGCTGGCTGGCTGTACATCTCCTACTACCCCCAGATAATGTTATGTATTTCCTCCGCCCTGACTAGATGGAACAATCAGAGGGGTGCTTTTTAATGGGGCTGGCTAGTGAGGTTTACAGCCTTGCATAATGAAGTAACAAATACAGCTAGGATTATAGTGCAGCCAGGGATACCGTTGTCTCGGCTGGTGGACTGGAGATAGAGACCCTTGTATCTTCATCTAGACTGATCTAGAGTGGCCCATGGATGATGTCTGGTGGGGGGGCCACGGAGGCAGCCCTTCAGCTCAGACTGAGTCAATGTTCCCTGGGGTCAATCTGCCCTCCTCCCCCCTGCAGATGGTGGAGTACCGGAGCTTTTCCCTGAAAACAACTAAATAAATGAAAACTTCACTAAATAGTCTGAATGAATAAAAAATGTGACTCTTGGTTGACTCCATGTTGATGTGCATCAGAAAACATGTCTCCATCCATAAAGTAAGCCTCTCTAAGCAGTCTGAGAATATCTTTGGTATTTCTGTAGTGCCTCCTCTAATTTTTATATATATATTGCTTGTCTATTAATATATTATTTCTCAGTGCAGTGAATTACTGGTGTCATAAACTTTTTTTTACATTTTTTTGCCCTCAGAACAGCCTCAATTCGTAAGGGAATGGACTCTACAAGGTGTCGAAAGCATTCCACAGGGATGCTGGCCCATGTTGACTCCAATGCTTCCTACAGTTGTGTCAAGTTGGCTGGATGTCCTTTGGGTGGTGCACCATTCTTTACACACATGGGAAACTGTTGAGCGTGAAAAACCTGTTGCAGTTCTTGACCAACTCAAACCAGTGCGCCTGGCACCTACTACCTACCATACACAATACATGTCTCAATTGTCTCAAGGCTTAAAAAACCTTCTGTAACCGGTCTCCTCGTCTTCATCTTTTTATTTAACCTTTATTTAACTAGGCAAGTCAGTTAAGAACAAATTCTTATTTACAATGACGGCCTACACCAGCCAACGCTGGACAAATTGTGTGCTGCCCTATGGTACTCCCAATCACGGCCAGTTGTGATACAGCCTGGATTCAAACCAGGGTGTCTGTTGTGATCCCTCTAGCACTGAGATGCAGTGCCTTAGACCGCTGCGCAACTCGGGAGCCCAATTCATTTACACTGATTGAAGTGGATTTAACAGGTGACATCAATAAGGGATCACAGCTTTCAACTGGATTCACCTGGTCAGTCTATGTCATGGAAAGAGCAGGTGTTCATAATGTTTTGTACGCTCAGTGTATATTGCAATCTAGTTCTCTGTATCTCTATTTCAATACTTCAAACTGCTTCTCTGGATCTCTATTTCAATTATACATTTCAGAATCAAAATCTGTACTAAGCAGATGAAATCCTCCCAGTGGTTTTTTCACACGATTGGAAAAACATGTGGTCTTTAACACAAGGGGCACGCTGAAGAATGTACCCTTGCTAGGGATGGGGGAAAAGTGTGACACCGATCAGGCCCCCGAGGACTGGAATTGCCCAGGCCTGTTCTAGACGATTCTGTGCTTCCAACTTTGTGGCAACAGGGGAAGGCCCTTTCCTATTTCTGCATAGCAATGCCTCCGTGCACAAAGCGAGGTTCATACACTTTGACATGTTGAGTTGATATTTTTGTTCAGTGTAGATTCACAGTTGCCATCGAAGTCATTCCAAAGGGTAGGTTGAACAGAGCAAATTAAAGTTAACCATACTCTATAAGCCATATATCATAATATTACTATTTAGCCCTACATAGCATTTGCAAATGTTAATACGATATCTGAATGAGAGTGAATAACAAAATCAATGAGGGCCCCCAGGAAGTCTGGGCCCCTGGGCACGTGCCCTGCATTCCCGGTCGGTAATTCGGCCATGATTACTACAAGTTTATATAGCTGGCTAGACTAACTACACTAATTTACCAATCTAAAAACTGCCATGGGCTCATTAAGTGACTGTCAGTGACTGACATAACAAGAGAAAAACTGCTGATGCACACCCAAGTTTTGAAATTGCACCGTATGTATTCTACTAGTCTAACTCTCAAAAGTAAGTTTAGACCCCGACTGAGTCCCTACGTTTTATTTGTATTATTATTATTTGGTGCCCTCATACTGTATGTAGCTAGGGCCCTGCTTGCACTACGTACCTTTGATGTAATCTCAACCGCATTCCAGGTCATTTGGTTGTGTTATTAGATGAAGCACAGTGAGAACACATTACGTTGTTGTGCAGATTCAACATATCTGACATTGTATTCCCATTTGAACTTTGTTGCACAGTGATAACACGTTTAGATGACAACTAAACCAAAAGTCAGACATTGTTTTTTTCCACTGGAATTTTGGATGGTTTTAGATGGTTGAAAGTATAGTGATGACACATTGGGAATTCAACAAACTTCTGGCCGTCGCAACCAAATATTACCCACATTTCCATGTTGAAATTAAGTGGTGTGCCCAGTGGGATGGTAATTCACATTGGCTGAATGGGTAGTAATCATGCACGCTGGAAAGCGTTCTCCATCATGCACGTTAAGTTACTCACACCTCACGCAGCTGCCGACCCTGCAGTGCCTCAGCCAAGCACATTATGGCATTATGTAGAGTAGACTGTAAGCACTGCAGACTTTATGTGTTGTCAGACCTACTCGTTTAGCGGAGAACTGTGGCTCTAGTCTCGCACACATACTTCAAACCTGTTAATATTATGACATGTCCATGAGGCGATCATAGCACAGCAGCATCACAGAAAGAGGAATGAACTCTTCTGCAGTAAATGGATGATCCTTTTACTGGTGCACAGTCATATTTAACCATGATCGCCACTGCAGCATTGAGAGCACGCTAAGCTTTAACTTACTTTAACTTGACAGCAACAAAGCTCTTTTATCCACTACGTCAACATGGTACCGGAAAATGTTCATCAGACAATATAGCCTACTTTAGTAGCTATTTATTTAACATAATTCACAGTCTTTTATTAGTAGTGTAGGCAAAACGTGCAATTTGCATGATCTTGTTGTGACGACCCTCCCACTCTGTCTGCCGTATTCTTTCTGTCACGCCCTGACCGTAGAGATCCTTTTTATGTCTCTATTTTGGTTGGTCAGGGCGTGAGTTTGGGTGGGCATTCTATGTCTGGTGTTCCTAATGTTGTCCTTGTTTTGTATTTCTATGTGTTTGGCCTGGTATGGTTCCCAATCAGAGGCAGCTGTCTATCGTTGTCTCTGATTGAAGAACCATACTTAGGTAGCCTGTTCCACTGTGTTGGTGGGTGGTTGTTTTCTGTTTTGTGTGTATACCTTACAGGACTGTTTCGTTTCGTTCTTCTTCTTTGTTGTTTTTGTCATTTCAGTGTTCAGTTTATTTTTTTAACATTAAAATGAACACTTACCATGCTGCACCTTGGTCCTCTTCTCCCTTCTCCGACGACGTTCGTTACACTTTCTCGCTGCTCTTGTTTTCCTTATTAGGATGTTTCGTGGGCGGAGCTGAAAGGGTTGTCAGCGAAATGGGTGTGTCCGGGGATAAATATACCTTTCCCCATACATCGAGGAGACTCTCTCCACGCAGACACACATTTTTGTTTTGGCATTTTAGGGCTTCTTTGTGTTCATTTGTTTTGGCACCTCTCTACACCCTCATTATCATCATTATGCACTCATCCACTCACTTACACTATGACTACCACACCATTGTCACTTTGTATATAGCTTATATATAGCTTATAATACAACTGCTCAAAAAAATAAAGGAACACTTAAACAACACAATGTAACTCCAAGTCAATCACACTTCTGTGAAATCAAACTGTCCACTTAGGAAGCAACACTGATTGACAATAAATTTCACATGCTGTTGTGCAAATGGAATAGACAAAAGGTGGAAATTATAGGCAATTAGCAAGACACCCCCAATAAAGAAGTGGTTTGGCAGGTGGTGACCAACAGACCACTTCTCATTCCTAATTGCTTCCTGGCTGATGTTTGGTCACTTTTGAATGCTGCGGTGCTTTCACTCTAGTGGTAGCATGAGACGGAGTCTACAACCCACACAAGTGGCTCAGGTAGTGCAGCTCATCCAGGATGGCACATCAATGCGAGCTGTGGCAAGAAGGTTTGCTGTGTCTGTCAGCGTAGTGTCCAGAGCATGGAGGCGCTACCAGGAGACAGGCCAGTACAATCAGGAGACGTGGAGGAGGCCGTAGGAGGGCAACAACCCAGCAGCAGGACCACTACCTCTGCCTTTGTGCAAGGAGTAGCAGGAGGAGCACTGCCAGAGCCCTGCAAAATGACCTCCAGCAGGCACAAATGTGCATGTGTCTGCTCAAACGGTCAGAAACAGACTCCATGAGGGTGGTATGAGGGCCGACGTCCACAGGTGGGGGTTGTGCTTACAGCCCAACACCGTGCAGGACGTTTGGCATTTGCCAGAGAACACCAAGATTGGCAAATTCGCCACTGGCGCCCTGTGCTCCTTCACAGATGAAAGCAGGTTCACACTGAAGCACGTGACAAGACGTGACAGAGTCTGGAGAGCCGTGGAGAACGTTCTGCTGCTGCAACATCCTCCAGCATGACCGGTTTGGCGGTGGGTCAGGTCATGGTGTGGGGTGGCATTTCTTTGGGGGGCGCACAGCCCTCCATGTGCTCGCCAGAGGTAGCGCCTGATGGCCATTAGGTACCAGAGAATGAGAGAATCTCAGACCCTTGGTGAGGACACTATATCCCTGGTGCGGTAGCCCCATGGCTTAACTCCTAATGCAAGACAATGCTAGACCTCATGTGGCTGAGTGTGTCAGCAGTTCCGCAAAGGGAAGGTTCTTGATGCTATGGACTGGCCCGCCCGTTCCCCAGACCTGAATCCAAATTGAGCACATCTGGGACATCATGTCCTCGCTCCATCCACCAACGCCACGTTGCACCACAGATGTCCAGGGAGTTGGGGGATGCTTTAGTCCAGGTCTGGGAGGAGATCCCTCAGGAGAACCATACCGCCACCTTCATCAGGAGCATGCCCAGGCGTTGTAGGGAGGTCATACAGGCACGTGGAAGGGCCACACCACACTACCGAGCCTCATTTTGGACTTGTTTTTAAGGACATTAACATAACAAAGTTGGGATCAGCCTGTGTGTGGTTTTCCACTTTATTTGAGTGTGACTCCAAAATCCAGACCTCCATGGGTTTGAATAAATTTGATTTCCATTGATCATTTTTGTGGTGATTTTGTTGTCAGCAACTTCAACTAATGTAAAGAAAAAAGTATTTAATAAGAATATTTCATTCATTCAGATCTAGGATGTGTTATTTTAGTGTTCCCTTTATTTTTTTGAGCAGTGTATATTGCTTAATAAATATATTTTTGTTATTTCTTCATCTCCGCTTTGTCTCACTCTTTGTTAACATTATGCAACATATTAACTCAAAGTCGATGAGTTGTGTCGCATCTATAACATCAGTGAAATACTGTAAAAGACCATGACCGTAACAGTTAAAGATCATGACCATTAGAGACCATGCCAAAAACAGTCATCAAATTCTAGGACTACTAATTTGAAGACTAATATTTTCTTTGCATGGTCTAACATTCAAGTCTACAGAAGTGTAATGAGATGAATACAGTTCTAATTGCCTGTTTCTGAGAAGTCCCAGTAAAATAAGGTTAAGGGGGATAAGAGTAGGGGTTAGTGAGGGGGAGGGCTTGGCTGAGCTGGGCTGAGGGAGGTAGTGTGTCATGTGTGTGAGCACAGCAAGCGGCATGGCTCCTAACCAGCATTGTCAATCTCATTAGCACACTCATGCACATGCACACTTCCCTGCCTAGAAGCAATGACACACCTCCTTAATCTGCTCTTCATCCCACAATATCCTCCCACATACGCACAAACACACACGCAAACACAAACAAGGAAGCATGCAAGCGCATGAGAGCTACAGTACAGACACATGTACAAGCAAATACACAAGCACGAACAGGGACACAGGCAGAAAGACTGACTGGCGCACACAGGCACAATTACAGGCACACACGCACGCACGTACGCACACTACTTAATAAATTGCGTTTGGCACAGCAGTCCTGTAACAGCTGTCCTTCCACTTTGGGTGAAGACGGCATCATCTGGCTATTGAAAGATTTGTTGTTTTCCATATTAGGAGACACACTCATATTACACAGGACAGAATAAAGACCCATAAATACTTAATTCCTGCATAAATAAATGAACAGAATAATAAATAAACAAGCTAGTTAGTTACAGCAAACAGCCAAACACACAGACTCAAGCAAAGACTATATATGTGGGTGTGCAAGGCAGGCACTGAACAGCAGGCCAAAATAACAAGAGGTAAAGTTGGACAACATTTTCATTTAACCTTTATTTAACTAGGCAAGTCAGTTAAGAACAATTTCTTATTTACAATGACAGCCTACCACGGCCAAACCCAGACGACGCTGGGCCAATTGAGCACCGCCCTATGGGACTCCCAATCACAGCCGGTTGTGATACAGTCTGGGATTAAACCAGGGTCTGTAGTGATGCCTCTAGCACTGAGATGCAGTACCTTAGACCGCTGCGCCACTCGAGAGACCATGGTATGGGGTAGATTTCAGTATTAGGAAGCTGCAGAAAGACAAAGATTCTGGAGTGAAAGATTATTTTATGGTAAACAGGTGGAAAAATGTGCAGAGGCAATAGGATTTTCTCTCTGGAACCTTAGGTACTTGGATTTGTGAAACAGGATTAGCTGGTGTGTAATAATATGGATGCTGTGGGGGTAGACTAAACTCTGGTGTGTGTGTGTGTGTGTGTGTGTGTGAGTGAGTTGAAGTGGATGGACAGTGAGTGAGTGAGTGAGTGAGTGATGTGAGTGAGTGAGTGAGTGAGTGGAGTGAACAGTGAGTGGAGTGAGTGGAGTGAGTGGAGTGAGTGAGTGAGTGAGTGAGTGAGTGAGTGAGTGAGTGGAGTGATGAGAGTGAGAGAGATGAGAGAGAGAGAGAGAGAGAGAGAGAGAGAGAGAGAGAGAGAGAGAGAGAGAGAAGAGAGAGAAGAGAGGAGAGAGAGAGAGGAAGAGATAGAAGAGAGAAAGAGAGAGAAGATAATAGTAGATAGAGTAGATAGAAGTAGATTAGAAAGTAGATAGATAGATAGATAGATAGATAAGATAGATAGAGATAGATAATAGATAGAGATAGATAGATAGGAGCTAGATAGACACTAGAAAACTCAGAATAGATTGATAAGAAACTAGATAGGCGATCTATGAAATGATCAAAGACAATAGAATACGAGTTGAATGTGAAATAATAGAATAGGGTTGAGGATGTTGTTTCAACATAACGTAGCAACATAATGTGACGTGGAATCTTGGTGGAAAATCCATTGGATTTGGAGAAAGAATAATCTACATAAACTGTTGTTTTGAGGGTTACATTTCTACCACAGGATCATGTCATCATGGTAACCAGTACGTCGAACTGGCCTCACAACCACAGACCACGTGTATGGCGTTGTGTGGGCAAGCGGTTGGCCCGATGTTAACGTTGTGAACAGAGTGCCCTATGGTGACGGTGGGGTTATGGTATGGACAGGCGTAAGCTACGGGCAACAAACAATTTCAATACACAGAGATACCGTGGCAAGGAGATATAAGAAAGCTCAGGAAATAGTGTAGTTTTTTGGACACATATTTAACCCCTTTTTTTGTTTGAACAAAACTACGTCCATTTTTTTTTTTTTACCTGCACCGGGTTACCTTTAGACGAGTCCCGTGACACCATTGTGTTCATGAAAGTCTAACCTTTCCATATAGTCTTCACATTAGTTAGCATAGGCTTTTCGGATGCTACAGCCGTTTTCATGAGAAGACCACATTTTGGGATGTCTCCTGGTCTGACAAACAGCACTGTAGCTCTGCCACTTCCACCACTGATGCGAAATGCTGATATAGGCAGATGCGGTGGATTGAGATGCAGCCCATGTAAAAAAATGGATATCTCTAGCTTAAATTGATGGATTTTGATGTGGGTTTTTTATTACCTTTATTCAATTGACGCAGGGGTGGGTAAATAGACTCTCACAGGAAAAATCCACCCAAAACCATAATTCCTTGAATTTACAGTGTTAAATAACACTGACATGTGAGAACAATATTTTTTGTGAACACATTTTTATTTTGTCCTTATAATGATGTTGGATAGCAACATGGAAAATCATTGTGGACATTTTTTGCTGCTCAAGTTGACTACAACATCCACAGTGCAATGCTCTCTCTAATGGCTGGCTGATTTGCTAGGTAGCAAATGTAGCTACATACAATAATACCAAAGACAATATCAGCATGTAACGTAGCTAGTTAGCTGTAAAAACAAATTGCACTATCAATTTAGGAGTCTACAATCTCACCATGTTCAACCTGCAGATCGATGTGCCTCACAGAGTGAAGTCTAACATTCGTATTGGCAGAGATACTTTTGAGGAGATGGGAAACATTGCCCTTGCTACGTCAAGATCTGAGAGCTCTCCTTCAAGGAGTGAATGGGAGTCTATTGGGCACTAGCTCAAAAACCCTACATTAGAACGAATTTCGTCAACAAGAAGTACAACATTACAAATCTTTTCAAAGATATGAGATAATTAACTTATCTGTAGGATCGTATAGCATTGGAATCGTGACATTACATACTTTCGAGGAAAATAGGCACGTTTCTTGACATATACACTGACTTTGAGAAGGGTTTGCTGTGACGATTAGCTTAGCAACCGCGTGTCACAGCATGACAACATGAACGCCATTGGTCACCAGTCTGCTGGGTGGGGCGTTACACGTTCCTTCATTAATTGTATTCCTATTTCCTTTCTATAATAGCTGTGGCAACTGCACCATGCAATGCACCCTGGAATAAAGGAAAAATGTGCTAGACCCTCCATTAAATTACACATTTCTTGAGGTAGGAAAATCGCCAAAATATTATCAATGGCTCATTCGAGAGAATACATCCAGACATCAGCCAGTATCGAAATCTGACATGTATGATAGACATTTTCACTATCTAAAAGTCGTATTCCTATTAACTTCCAGTGTAGCGAGAGCAACTTTATCACAGCGCTACGTAATACCAGCGGGATTTCTGCCTGCTTGAACACCAATAAGATACACATGAAAACATGAAATGACCCAGGGAACCGATAGAACATCACTCAGAAATGCATCAAATCAATATAGCATTCAAAATGGGTGAACCTTTCCAAAATAATAAATATTTTGGATTCACATCTCCATCTCAAACAAAAATAAAAGTTAAAGAATAAGATGAAATCAAATCAAGCTGTATTTAAAGTGCTTTGAATGTTTGTCCAGTGTGGCTCAGTTGGTAGAGCATGGCACTTGCAATGCCAGGATTGTGGATTAAATTCCAACAGGGGACCAATACTAAAAAGTACAAAAATGTATGCACATTGATCTGGTTAAGTGTTTCTGCTAAATGACAAAAATGTGAAGTATGATTTTGTCCAATTCTTACATTTTTGGTTGAAATGGAGACGTGAATTAATTATACACTTGACGTGAATCAATTATACACTTGTAGACAAACTGGAATTATATTTGGCTCCGTTGACAACCAAACACATTTCAATATCACTTTTACAATTCGGTAAATAGCAGTATTTTTAACACATCTTTTTAACTATATTTTTCTTTATTATTCCCTGCTAACCCTACCCTAAACTAATAAACAACAACACTTAGGCTTCTACTTTCAGCTTATACATACTATATACAGTTGAAGTCGGAAGTTAACATACACCTTACCAAATACATTTCAACTCAGTTTTTCACAATTCCTGACATTTAATCCTAGTAAAAATACCCTGTCTTAGGTCAGTTAGGATCACCACTTTATTTTAAGAATGTGAAATGTCAGAATAATAGTAGAGAGAATGATTTATTTCAGCTATTATTTTGTTCATCACATTCCCAGTGGGTCAGAAGCTTACATACACTCTATTAGTATTTAGTAGAATTACCTTAAAATTCTTTAAATTGGGTCAAACGTTGCGGGTAGCCTTCCACAAGCTTCCCACAATAAGTTGGGTGAATTTTGGCCCATTCCTCCTGACAGAGCTGGTGTAAATGAGTCAGGTTTGTAGGCCTCCTTGCTCACACACACTTTTCCAGTTCTGCCCACAAATTTTCTATAGGATTGAGGTCAGGGGTTTGTGATGGCCACTCCAATACCTTGACTGTGTTGTCCTTAAGCCATTTTGCTACAACTTTGGAAGTATGCTTGAGGTCATTGTCCATTTGGAAGACCCATTTGCGACCAAGCTTTAACTTCCTGACTGATGTCTTGAGATGTTGCTTCAATATATCCACATAATTTTCCTGCCTCATGACGCCATCTATTTTGTGAAGTGCACCAGACCCTCCTGCAGCATGATGCTGCCACCCCCGTGCTTCACGGTTGGGATGGTGCTCTTCGGCTTGCAAGCATCCCCCTTTTCCTCCAAACATAACGATGGTCATTATGAACAAACAGTTCTATTTCTGTTTCATCAGACCAGAGGACATTTCTCCAAAAGGTACAATCTTTGTCCCCATGTGCAGTTGCAAACCGTAGTCTGGCTTTTTTATGGCGGTTTTGGAGCAGTGGCTTCTTCCTTGCTGAGCGGCCTTTCAGGTTATGTCGATATAGGACTCGTTTTACTGTGGATATAGACACTTTTGTACCTGTTTCCTCCAGCGTCTTCTCAAGGTCCTTTGCTGTTGTTCTGGGATTGATTTGCACTTTTTGCACCAAAGTACGTTCATCTCTAAGAGACAGAAGCATCTCCTTCCTGAGCGGTATGATGGCTGCGTGGTCCCATGGTGTTTATACTTGCGTACTATTGTTTGTACAGATGAACGTGGTACCTTCAGGCWTTTGGAAATTGCTCCCAAGGATGAACCAGTCTACAATAATTTTTCTGAGGTCTTGGCTGATTTCTTTTGATTTTCCCGTGATGTCAAACAAAGAGGCACTGAGTTTGAAGGTAGGCCTTGAAATACATCCACAGGTACACCTCCAATTGACTCAAATGATGTCAATTAGCCTATCAGAAGCTTCTAAAGCCATGACATAATTTTCTGTAATTTTCCAAGCTGTTTAAAGGCACAGTCAACTTAGTGTATGTAAACCTCTGACCCACTGGAATTGTGATACAGTGAATTATAAGTGAAATAATCTGTCTGTAAACAATTGTTGGAAAAATGACTTGTGTCATGCACAATGTAGATGTCCTAACCGACTTGCCAAAACTATAGTTTGTTAACAAGAAATTTGTGGAGTGGTTGAAAAACGAGTTTTAATGACTCCAACCAAAGTGTATGTAAACTTTCGACTTCAACTGTACATTTTACGGACACAATCTATTTTTCAATAGTTATATTTTGTTTTAAAATCTTGTTGATTTTAGTCCTACCGTTCAGCTCCATTCAACCCCTTCCATCTATCTCTTAACACCATCCATATTGGATCTCTATTTGCCATATATTTTTCAACTGTGCTGTGATGCTTCACAAAAGTACTGAACCTTTCTATTCTCATAGTTTCTGCAGATTGTAAATTAAAGATAATTGATATTAAAGATAATTAAAAATATTTATTATATTATTGATCTTTTGACTATGACTTTTCAAATCACCCAGTATTGCTATCTGCAGCGTTAGCTCTAGGTAAATGTTGCAATTCTTCAGCCATTCCTGGAACTGTGACCAAAAATGAGCTACATATGGACAGTACCAAAATAAATGATCTAATGATTCTGCCTCCTCATAGCAAAATCTGCAAAGCTGGGAAGGTTGTATCCCCCATAACATTACATTGGTTTCAAGAATTTTGCAAATAATTTAAATTGAAAAATTTGAATTTGAGTTTTGAATCCGGCGTCGTTTTGCATGTCAATTCATAAACCACGTGCCATGGAATCGGTACATTGAAAATCTCTTCCCAACTATTTTGCAAATTACATGTCACATCTGTCAATTTCTTGGTCCTTAAAAACTGGTATATGTTTTTTATTCATCACAATTTTCTTTAACCAATTTTGGTCTTTAATGCAGGGCCGGCAGATAAGTTCCTTACTTTTTCCCCCTTCCACTTGCCTCTTCCATTTTTGCGGTAATGCCGCAATTGGTTGTAATTTTGGGTAGGGCAGACATTTCCATATATCTCTGTTAGCTGCGTGTGTGACATAACTCCACCAGTCCTATTTATGATATAATTTACAAAGATTCTACCTTTTTATAATTTTTTTTTTTTAAATGATCAATTAGTATATTTGAGTTTAACCACAATATTTGTTGTATTATTTGTTCTGTCTTTACAGGTGGATTAAACAGAAATTGCAACCAACTTTCTATGGCTTGTTTAAAAAATAACAATATTTTGGAGATGATTTCGTTTTCAAATAACCGAAAGTGAGCAGTTGTAAACTGAATAAAGAGAAAAAGGCCCAATTAGCCTATTAACTTGTCGACAAATTAACAAATTATGTGTTGGATTAACGCCCCTCATCTCAACCAAAAATTAAAGTAAAAAAATACAGGATTAAGCCAGTGGCATAGATGGAACTATCCAAGCAGTAGATACATCTCCTTTACATTTTTATAGTTATGTATTTATATTTATTTGTATTTAACTTGGCAAGTCAGTTAAGAACAAATTCTTATTTACGATGACCGCCTACCAAAAGGCAAAAGGCCTCCTGCGGGGACAGGGACTGGGATTCAAAATTCAAAATAAAATAAAATATAGGACAACACACACATCACGATAAGAGAGACACCACAACACTACATAAAGAGAGACCTAAAGACAACAACATAGCATGGCAGCAACACAAGAAAACACAGCTTGGTAGCGACACAACATGTCAGCAGCACAACATGGTAGCAGCACAAAACACAGTACAAATATTATTGGACACAGACAACATCACTATGGGCAAGAAGGTAGAGACAACAATATATCACACGTAGAAGCCACAACTGTCAGTAAGTGTACATGACTGAGTCTTTGAACGAAGAGTTGGAGATAAAACTGTCCAGTTTGAGTGTTTTTTTGCAGCATGTTCCAGTCGCTAGCTGCAGCAAACTGAAAAGAGGAATGACCCAGGGATGTACAGTATGTGCTTTGGGGACCTGTAATGTGACAGGAAGAAAGGGTGTGAAGGATGAGGGCTGCAGTAGGTATCTCAGATTGGGAGTGAGGCCCAAGAGGCTTTTATAAATAAGCATCAACCAGTGGGTCTTGCGATGGGTATACAGAGTTGACCAGTTTACAGAGGACTATAGAGAGCAGTTACAGTATGTGTCCTATAAAGAGCATTGGTGGCAAATCCGATAACCGAATGGTGAAGAACATCTAGCCGCTCGAGAGCACCCTTACATGCCGATCTATAAATGATGTCTCCGTAATCTAGCATGGGTGGTCATCTGAATCAGGGTTAGTTTGGCAGCTGGGGTGAAAGAAGAGTGATTACGATAGAGGAAACCACGTCTAGATTTAACCTTAGCCTGCAGCTTTGATATGTGCTGAGAGAAGGCTGCGTTGTCAACCAAACACAATTCAATACTACTTTTGTAAGACAGTAAATAAATAGCCTTGTATTTTACAAACTAATATAACAGTATTTATTCAACCTTAAAATGACTAACACATCCATGGCCACATTTTTTTGTTTACTGTAACAATAAATGTCTTCTTGTGTAATCATAGAAAGCATCCATGATCAGGGTGGCAGGGCTGTTGAAATCTTCACAATCCCTATAATAATCTGCACTGAATCTCAAACGGCATTGATCACTTGCACCGTGTACTCTACTTGAACGTAATCTCAACTAACTGCAATCCAGGTCATTTGTTTGTGCTATTAGATCAAGCACAGTGGTAACAAATTAAGTTGTATAAAAAAACAAAATATCTGCCAAAATATCTGTATTCCCAGTTGATCTTTGGTGTGCTTTTAAGTGGTTGAAATCGCAGTGATAACACATTTAGGTGACAACTTAACCAGAAATCAGACAGTGATTTTCCATTGGAATTTGGTTGTGCTTTTATGGTTGAAAGCACACTGATAACACATAGAGAATTCAACAAACTCATGGCTGTCTTTTTGAGTTGGTGAAAATAGGTTGGAAACTCGTTGATCAACGTATCTACCAAGTATTACCCAATTCTCCATGCTGAAATGGCATGGTGTGCCCAGTGGGTGGTAAAGATTAGAAGATCTCAAGGATTAAATGGGTTTTCTCAGAGTTTTAAGAATTTATTTGACTCTCCTAATTTTAGGACTTTGGCTGTGGTAAAATATGAATGAGCAGGTTATTTTTGTAGGGCCCTCTCACACAGCGTTGACAGTACTGAAAAGCAAAAAACTATGTCCCCAGACAAAGACAGCTACAAATTACACAGGAAGATCATGGCAGGCGGTCATCCCTCTCTCATGTCACTCCTCTATTACTGAGGAAATGGCAGCTTCGCTCGTAACTCCACAAGTGCTATCTAGACAAACATAATTTCGCAGTGATATCAACAGTCTTGTTTTTCGGCACTCGGACACAGCCTGGTCCCATTTACAGGCTATCGTTTAAATGTGTTAGCATTCAATACATGGCTCACAGCATGATCACAAACACAAATGAATATAAAAATAAATAAATAAGAAAATGAAAATAAAGCGAGGATTGGTTGTTTGATGGAGTGCCTGCGGGCTGAGCAGTATGTTTGCGCTGACGGCCACCCCTCAGTGTGTTAGTAGAGGGCGAAGAGGGCTCTTCTCTCCCTGAACCTGCCATGTGTACCACCACCGCCTCCCATCTGTGCCTCCAACTATTTACCCAATGTACTGCAACAACACGGAGCGCCACCACACTTTATGCAACACATAAACAAGGACATCTGCAGCAAACCGAGAGAGAGAGAGAAAGAGAAAGCAAACGACTTAAAGCAATGATCTAACAGAATGGAAGAGAAAAGACAACGGTTGAAGAAACGGGTGAGGAGAAAGAAGAAGCTAGTGTGTAGTGACAGTACTGTCATGGAGCGGCGCCGCCAAGAAGACTGGAGACGTCCTCAGCAGACACTGGCCTCCACTCAGACAGCAGCAGTGGAGCTGCAACAATGGCGCTTGTTTTCCAGACCCTTGGGATGATTCGGCCCCTTCTGCTGATTTCAGGCATGAGCGTGTGTGATAAGGGAGCACTGGGTCTGATATGAGGAGGCATTGTTGGCGAGGCTCATGGCTCGGGCTGAGGCTGAGAAGACCCTGCGGGCCCTACAGTACAGTAAGTGGGCTGATGAGTCTGGCTTCATTGGAGGGGTGGATGGTGCGGTTGTGGGGCTGTGTGCATCCTCAGGGCTGGTGATGCCCCCGGTCCCAGCTGGCTGTGGATCCAGAGCACCCCACCCCATCCTGGCCCGCCGTACCATTACATCACATCATCCATCACGGTGGAGACACCATATAGATAGAACACTTGTTATATTGTCAATGGGAAACAACTGTCTCTCAGCACGCACTAGCTCACTGTTAGCCATGCAACTCACACAGACTAGGCCTAATACGGATTGCATAACTCCACACAGAGACCTGTATTAAAAATGTATAAAAGGAGCAAATTGTGTCCTATTATCTGTCACTAAAAGCAAGATTGGACTTTAATATAGTTGCAATGATTGTTCTGTGAAGCATTAGCCTGGCGCCCCAAAGACTTTTCCATCAAATCTGCAGTTCCTTCGACACACTACAGATTTGTCCCTATTCTGTTTTCCATGTTATTGTCCATCTTTATGGTTGGTGTGGTGATCGTGTACAGACCATTGAGGGGTTTTTTCATTGTTAGTTTGTGATTGGGTTCAATTGTCTGTCTGTGTCTTCTTGGCCCATTTGTACCAGAGCTGCAATTATCTCTGCCTATTATTTCAGGGCCAGCGTTCTTTGCACAGTAGTCGACCAGTCTTATCCAGGATTAGTGCATTCTCCACTTATTTGAGTTAGTTGGTTCAGGCCACCCCTGACACTTGCCCATAAAAACCTGAATGCTTCGTGTTTACAATAAAGGTTCAATAAAAATAAAAATAAAATGAATACTGTCCAACAGGCCTCCTGCACATGCACAGACACTCGAGAAGGACTCTCTGTTCTGTGTTTTGCTTTCTCTCAGTTGGAGACTTTTAGCACCAATACTTTTTTTCCATGGCAGGCTGCGATATGCCATCTGTTCCTCGTGCTGTGGAACACACAGCTCCCTCACGCAGTGACTTTGGTGTTTTTTTCACATGGTGGCAAAACTGTAAATTGGGTAAAATAACAGCCATTACAGAACACTAGTGAGGTTTTCTAAAGAGAGGTGACTGCCCAGGTAGCAACAAATGTTACCACACCTTTAGAGAACGTTCCCTTAAGAGTCTCATTAGGTCATTAACGTTTTCATAGGAATGTTCCCATGATGTGCAAGGAATGTTTCCAAGAGACCATTCCCTTAATGCAAGGATGGGCAACTCTAGTCCTCCAGAAACCATGTTCTGTGTATGTTTGATGTGACGTTGATGGAATATTCTCCCAACCCTCAGAAAACTGGACACATGAATGTTCTTGCAATGTCCCATAAAATGTGTCTAGAACATGAATGTTGTATGTTCTGAAAACATTGTAACCACGTTCTAGATGAGTTCTGCTTGACATTAATTAAGGTAATGTTCTCCTTACTTTAACACCAAAACATGCTAAACATCTACTCAGAAGGTTTTTGCTAACATAGTTCCGTTAAGTAACAGAAAACTGGACACTCAAACATTAGGGGAAAATTACGGGTAACATTACAAAAACGTTCTCTCTCCCAAGAATTGTTAACTAGGTGGAGGAGCCTTTTTTGCATTTCAACATCAGGTTCAGAGGGCTTACCACCTAGCATCTTCACTTCAGAGTTCATTCAAAGAGGACCAATGTACGCAATAGTTTTTTTTTTAAATCTCCAACATGTCCTGCCTGTGGCAGAGAAGCATGGAGGAGCTATCAGAACCTACTCTTCAGTGAGTGACTAACTCATCCATTTTACAACAGCTATAGATCCCATTCTACATGCTTATTATCCCATTAACACAAATGCTGCCTGCTAAGTTTGACACAAAAACAACGACAACAATCAACAACCAAAGGCTACGTATTTCTTAAGTCGGAGAGAGCTCATTGAAATGGTAACTTCTCTCAATAAAAATCTACTTCATAAATGAGAAATGAGGCCATAAAGTGTTTTATTGGCTCTCTAAACACGGTGGGGAATACAGTTTCACTCGTCTTTTGTTTGGAGTGCTGTCAACTTGACAGGAGAGTCATTTGAGACCTTGGGAGGAAAACCCGTAGCTATCTGTTTTGGTGAAACCTTGACCATTGGTCAATTCAGATCATTGAATGGCACATTTGATACTGCTCCATTTTGTAACACTTATTGAAAAGAATATGTTGCATCTGGGAACCTCTCTTCTGCAAACAGTGGAGACGAGGATTTGTCTAGTGCCTCTGTATCCCTGTCTGGTGAAACCAAAGGTGGGGTAGGATGAGAAATGATGAGGAAACGTCTTTTTAGATTACAAAATGGTTGTATTCATCTACTGCTAAAGATTACATATACCTAATTTCTTGACACGTTTGTACATTAGTAACATTTCATACAGAAATATTCCTAAGTACACATTACCTGCATTCCACAATTAAAACACATTCATGTTGTGAATCAAAAGACACAGGTAGAAAAAGACAACTCAATTGAACGACAAAGTGAAGTTGGATGACAGTCTTATACGCACCTCCTTCCCACTCTACAAACAGGGAAACATGAGCTATCTCCCATTATACCAGCACATTATCAGGACAGGGGTCTTGTCAGTGTGCATTGGGAATGGTAACGACGACACGTCTTCTTGCAAAGCCGTCATCACACAAACATGTAAAAATAGAATGGGAGCCGCATCAAGTGAGGGAGTCCAACTGTTGCCATCTCTAGCTGCAAGGAGACAGAGAATGTTTGTTGGACAATTAGGAGAAAGGAAACATGTCTGAGGGTGTTAGGGAGTCAGTCATGTGGAACGTGCAGCACTGACCTTGTAGAACTCAAGCAGCTCCTGGTGGCTGAATTCCAAAAACACGATCTCCACACTCTGGAAGACGAGAGGAGAAAGGCTCACCGTGAGTCAAGGGACGTCACGGCCGACAACACTCCCTCAGCTTTCTATAAAAAACATCACTCCCATCAATTATTTGTGCACTTCTGTCCAGTGAAAGTAAGTAAAATCAAATCAAATCAAATCAAATTTTATTAGTCACATACACATGGTTAGCAGATGTTAATGCGAGTGTAGCGAAATGCTTGTGCTTCTAGTTCCGACAATGCAGTAATAAACAACAAGTAATCTAACCTAACAATTCCACAACTACTACCTTATACACACAAGTGTAAAGGGATAAAGAATATGTACATAAAGATATATGAATGAGTGATGGTACAGAACGGCATAGGCAAGATGCAGTAGATGGTATAGAGTACAGTATATACATCTGAGATGAGTAATGTAGGGTATGTAAACATAAAGTGGATAGTTTAAAGTGGCTAGTGGTACATGTATTACATAAAGATGGCAAGATGCAGTAGATGATATAGAGTACAGTATATACATATA
This sequence comes from Salvelinus sp. IW2-2015, assembly GCF_002910315.2. Classification (NCBI taxonomy): domain Eukaryota; kingdom Metazoa; phylum Chordata; class Actinopteri; order Salmoniformes; family Salmonidae; genus Salvelinus; species Salvelinus sp. IW2-2015. The sequence continues at coordinate 902,377 of NC_036872.1, forward strand.
CATATGAGATGGTAATGTAGGGTATGTAAACATTATATTAAGTGGCATAGTTTAAAGTGGCTAGTGGTACATTTTTACATAATTTCCATCAATTCCCATTTTTAAAGTGTCTGGAGTTGAGTCAGTATGTTGGCAGCGGCCGCTAAATGTTAGTGGTGGCTGTTTAACAGTCTGATGGCCTTGAGATAGAAGCTGTTTTTCAGTCTCTCGGTCCCTGTTTTGATGCACCTGTACTGACCTCGCCTTCTGGATGATAGCGGGGTGAACAGGCAGTGGCTTGGGTGGTTGTTGTCCTTGATGATCTTTATGGCCTTCCTGTGACATCGGGTGGTGTAGGTGTCCTGGAGGGCAGGTAGTTTGCCCCCGGTGATGCGTTCTGCAGACCTCACTACCCTCTGGAGAGCCTTACGGTTGTGGGCGGAGCAGTTGCCGTACCAGGCGGTGATACAGCCCGACAGGATGCTCTCGATTGTGTATCTGTAGAAGTTGTGAGTGCTTTTGGTGACAAGCCGAATTTCTTCAGCCTCCTGAGGTTGAAGAGGCGCTGCTGCGCGCCTTCTTCACAACGCTGTCTGTGTGGGTGGACCAATTCAGTTTGTCCGTGATGTGTACACCGAGGAACTTAAAACTTCCACCTTCTCCACTATGACCCGTCGATGTGGATAGGGGGGTGCTCCCTCTGCTGTTTCTGAAGTCACAATCATCTCCTTTGTTTTGTTGACGTTGAGTGTGAGGTTATTTTCTGACACCACACTCCGAGGGCCCTCACCTCCTCCCTGTAGGCCGTCTCGTCGTTGTTGGTAATCAAGCCTACCCACTGTAGTGTCATCCGCAAACTTGATGATTGAGTTGGAGGCGTGCATGGCCACGCAGTCGTGGTGAACAGGGAGTACAGGAGAGGGCTCAGAACACACCCTTGTGGGCCCCAGTGTTGAGGATCAGCGGGGTGGAGATGTTGTTACCTACCCTCACCACCTGGGGGCGGCCCATCAGGAAGTCCAGGACCCAGTTGCACAGGGCGGGGTTCGAGACCCAGGGTCTCGAGCTTGATGACGAGTTTGGAGGGTACTATGGTGTTAAATGCTGAGCTGTAATCGATGAACAGCATTCTCACATAGGTATTCCTCTTGTCCAGATGGGTTAGGGCAGTGTGCAGTGTGGTTGCGATTGCGTCGTCTGTGGACCTATTGGGTCGGTAAGCAAATTGGAGTGGGTCTAGGGTGTCCGGTAGGGTGGAGGTGATATGGTCCTTGACTAGTCTACACAGTCATAGAGATGGTACATGTACTGTCTAGTACGTGTGTCCCCACCATTCTCTCTGAAATGATTTTCACCCAAAACCTAATAGCCATGCTCCAACTATCATGATTCACCAAAACGTAAAACCACAATTTCAATATCAGAGGGTTTGTTGGTATTCACATTTTCAACGAAATGAAGACACTTCTTTAGCTCAGAAAAGGGCACTTACAGTATAAGACAAGACAAATCTTGTGATCGGAAAATAAACATACAATAGAATGAATAATAACATACCATTAAGGATTAAGAGGGAGGTCGTCAAAGCAAGACATTGCTGTGAGAGTTATCCCAGTGTTGGTCTGTGCACCAACCAACACTTCTAGCCGGTGCTGTGGGGCTGAAGGCACAATGGAGGAGGGAATGTGTCAGAGCACATTAATGACAGGGATATTAATTAGAGCCAACATTATCATCCATAATTAAGAGGAAAATGGGAAATGTTATCTCTTGCCAAAGCCCACTTGGCATGTGCTAACATGAAATCTAGGGCACACACACCCATCCACCCACACTTGAATTGAGATTTGACAAGGTAACAGCTTTGAGCAACCATATTTGCACATTACAAATATAATAAGACACAGATCAAATATGATAAAGTGGCAAATTAATAATTGGAATGAATCAGAAAGATAAACATCCACATGAATCAGAAAAAATGCCAGAGCATATTGACTTAATAATTGTCCATTCAATCTTAATCTGTTAAAGGGATCATTTGCTGGACGCTGAGACAGGAGGGGTCAGGAGACACTGTGGCCCATTCCGACGATACCCTCAGTTATATCCTGCCAAACAGGCAGGATATAACCCCACCCACTTTTCCAAAGTACAGCCACCACACCACTAGAGGGTTATCTTCAACCACCAACTTATCATCCTGAGACAAAGTCGAGTATAGCCCACGAAGATCTCCCCCACGGCACAACCCAAGGGGGGCGCCAACCCGGACAGGAAGACCACGTCAGTGACTCATCCCACTCAAGTGACGCACCCCTCTTAGGGAAGTCATGAAAGAGCACCAGTTTGCCAGTGACTCAGCCCCTGTAATGGGGTTTGAGGCAGAGAATCCCAGTGGAGAGGTGAAGCGGCCAGGTAGAGACAGCAAGGGCAGTTCGTTGTTCCAGTGCCTTTCCATTCACTTTCACACTCCTAGGCCAGACTACACTCAATCATAGGACCTACAGAAGAGATGAGTCTTCAATAAAGATTTAAAGGTTGAGGCCGAGTCTGCGTCTTTCACATGGATATGCAGACCATTCCATAAATATGGAGCTCTATAGGAGAAAGCCCTGCTTACAGTTGTTTGCTTAGAAATTATAGGGACAGTAAGGAGGCCTGCGTCTTGTGACCGTGCGTATGTGTAGGTATGTACGGCAGGACCAAATTGGAAAGATAGGTAGGAGCAAGCCCATGTAATGCTTTGTAGGTTAGCAGTAAAACCTTGAAATCAGCCCTTGCCTTAACAGGAAGCCAGTGTAGAGAGACTAGCACTGGAGTAATATGATAACATTTTGGGGTAAAAGTCAAGATTCTAGCAGCCGTGTTTAGCACTAACTGAAGTTTATTTTGTGCTTTATCCGGCTGGCCGGAAAGTAAAGCATTGCAGTAGTCTAACCTAGAAGTGACAAAAGCATGGATGAATTTTTCTGCATAATTTTTGGACACATGTTTTCTGATTTTTGCAATGTTACGTAGATGGAAAAAAGCTGTCCTTGAAACAGCCTTGATATGTTCGTCAAAAGAGAGATCAGGGTCCAGAGTAATGCAGAGGTCCTTCACAGTTTTATTTGAGACGACTGTACAACCATTAAGATTGTCAGATTCAACAGAAGATCTCTTTGTTTCTTGGGACCTAGAACTAGCATCTCTGTTTTGTCCGAGTTTAAAAGTAGAACATTTGCCACCATCCACTTCCTTATGTCTGAAACACAGGCTTCCAGGGAGGGCAGTTTTGGGGCTTCACCATGTTTCATCAAAATGTACAGCTGTGTGTCGTCCGCATAGCAGTGAAAGTTAACATTATGTTTCCGAATGACATCACTAAGAGGTAAAATATATAGTGAAAACAATAGCGGTCCTAAAACGGAGCCTTGAGGAACACCGGAATTTACAGTTGATTTGTCAGAGGACAAACCATCCACAGAGACAAACTGATATCTTTCCGAGAGATTCGATCTAAACCAGGCCAGAACTTGTCCGTGTAGACCAATTTGGGTCTCCAATCTCTCCAAAAGAATGTGGCGATCGATGGTATCAAAAGCAGCACTAAGGTCTAGGAGCACGAGGACAGATGCAGAGCCTCGGTTCGACGCCATTATAAGGTAATTGACCACCTTCACAAGTGCAGTCTCAGTGCTATGATGGGGTCTAAAACCAGACTGAAGCATTTCGAATACATTGTTTGTCTTCAGGAAGGCAGTGAGTTGCTACGCAACAGCTTCTTCTAAATTTTTGGAGAGGAATGGGAGATTTGATATAGGTTGATAGCTATTTATATTTTCTGGGTCAAGTTTTGGCTTTTTCAAGAGAGGCTTTATTACTGACACTTTTAGTGAGTTTGGTACACAGCCGGTGGATAGAGAGCCGTTTATTATGTTCAACATAAGAGGGCCAAGCACAGGAAGCAGCTCTTTCAGTAGTTAAGTTGGATAGGGTCCAGTATGCAGGTTGAAGGTTTAGAAGCCATGATTATTTTATTCAATGTGTCAAGAGATATAGTATTAAAAAACTTGAGATTCTCCCATTGATCCTAGGTCCTGGCAGAGTTGTGCAGACTGAGGACAACTGAGCTTTGGAGGAATATGCAGATTTAAAGAGGAGTCCGTAATTTGCTTTCTAATGATCATGATGTTTTCTTCAAAGAAGTTCATGAATTTATCACTCCTGAAGTGAACAGGTGGTCAATTACCATCCTCTCCTGGGGAATGCTGCTTTTTAGTTAGCTTTACAACAGTATCAAAAATAAATGTTGGATTGTTCTTATTAAAATTAGGGTGATCGAGCAGCAGTGAGGGCTCTTCGATACTACACAGTACAGTTTTTCCAAGCTAGTCGGCAGACTTCCAGTTTGGTGTAGAGCCATTTCTGTTCCAATTTTCTGGAAGCTTGCTTCAGAGCTCCGGTACTTTCTGTATACCAGGGAGCTAGTTTCTTATGACAAATGTTTTTGGTTTTTAGGGGTGCGGCTGCATCTAGGGTATTGCGCAAGGTTAAATTGAGTTCCTCAGTTAGGTGGTTAATCTACCCATCGTGTCCGATTTTTAAAATGTTTTACAGGGAAAACACAACATATATTCATGTTAGATCACCACCAAATCCAAAAAACACACAGCCATTTTTTCCAGCCAAAATTAATCACTAACCTTTGATAGTCTTCATCAGATGACAGTCATAGGACATCATGTTACACAATACTTGTTTGATAATGTGCATATTTATATCCAAAAATCTCGGGTTTACATTGGCGCCATGTTCAGAAATGCCTCCAAAATATCCGGAGTAATTACAGAGAGCCACGTCAAATAACAGAAATACTCATCATAAACTTTGATGAAAGATACATGTTTTACATCTAATTAAAGATACACAGGTTCTTAATGCAACCGCTGTGTCAGATTTTTTTTAAACTTTAGGAAAAAGCATACCATGCAATAATCTGAGACGGCGCTCAGAAATACACAACATTTCTCCGCCATGTTGGAGTCAACAGAAATACGAAATTACATCATAAATATTCCCTTACCTTTGATGATCTTTCATCAGAATGCAGTGCCAGGAATCCTAGTTCCACAATAAATCGTTTTTTTGTTCGATAATGTCCAATTAGCTACTTTTGCTAGCACGTTTAGTTCACATGTCCAAACGCTGGCGCCGGTCCAGGCGAACTCGGACGAAAACTTCAAAAAGTTATATTCCAGGTCGAATAAACTGGTCAAATTAAGTAGAGAATCAATCTTCAGGATGTTGTTATCATATATATCCAATAACGTTCCAACCGGAGCGTTCGTTTTTGTCTACAGAGTAACGGAACGCATGGCCATATCATGACTAGTTCACCTGACCAGGAACTAGCATTCTGCCAGACCAATGACTCAAATAGCTGCCATCCGGCCCCACATCACACTAGAGGCTTCATTCCACGTTCTACTGACTGTTGACATCTAGTGGAAGGCGTAGGAAGTGCGAACAGATCCATATCTTACTGGGATGTGAATAGACGATGAGTTTAACATCAACCAGCCCCAGAATTTCCACTTCCTGTTTGGAGGTTTGCCTGCCATATGAGTTCTGTTATACTCACAGACATAATTCAAACAGTTTTAGAAACGTCAGAGTGTTTTCTATCCAATAGTAATAATAATATGCATATATTAGCATCTGGGACAGAGCAGGAGGCAGTTCACTATGGGCACGCTTTTCATCCAAAGTGAAAATGCTGCCCCCTATCCCTAACAAGTTAACTGATGTTTGTACTCTGACGTCCTTGGGTAGGTGGAGGGAGTCTGGAAGGGCATCTAGGAATTTTTGGGTTGTCCAAGAATTTATAGCACGGCTTTTGATGATCCTTGGTATTGGTCTGAGCAGATTATTTGTTGCAATTGCAAACATAATAAAATGTTGGTCCGATAGTCCAGGATTATGAGGAAAAACATTAAGATCCACAACATTTATTCCACGGGACAAAACATGTCCAGAGTATGACTGTGGCAGTGAGTAGGTCCAGAGAAATTTTTGGAAAAGCCTCCGAAAGCCTTTTGGAGTGGGTCTGTGGCCTTTTCCATGTGACTATTAAAGTCACCAATTTTTTTAATATTATCTGCTTTGACTACAAGGTCCAAAAGGAATTCAGGGAACTCAGTGAGGAACGCTGTATTATGGCCCAGGAGGCATGTAAACAGTAGCTATAAAAAAGTGATTGAGTAGACTGCATAGATTTCATGACTAGAGGCTCAAAAGATGAAAACATTGTTTTTTTTGTAAATTGAAATTTGCTATCGTAAATGTTAGCAACACCTCCGCATTTGCAGGATGTGCGGGGATATGGTCACTAGTGTATCCAGGAGGTGAGGCCTCATTTAACACAGTAAATTCATCAGGCTTAAAGATAAGTCTGTAAGTACTTTCAAGTTATTAGAACATGCTTTTGCTAATTCAAATTGTGTTTGCAGAATATTTAGGTTTTTTACATGTTTATTCAAGTTTTCAAAGTTTTGATGATGCTAAGCTAATTGTGCTAACTGTCGCCCATTGTGTCAGCATGCTAGCTATCGTTTTGTGACGGAATATAGCTTCTTTGGGTTTTGGATGTATCTAGCTATTGTAAGTGTTCAGATGTCGCTTGTGACAGAGCTAAACGCATAGTTATTAACATCTTATGGCTGCAGGGGCATTATTGAGTAGCTTGGATGAAAGGTGCACAGAGGTGCCCATAGTAAACTGCCTGCTCCTCAGTCCCAGTTGCTAATATACGCACATTATTATTCGTATTGGATAGAAAACACTCTGAAGTTTCCAAAACTGTTTGAATTATGTCTGTGAGTATAACAGAACTCATATGGCAGGCAAAAACCTGAGAAGTTCCACTTCCTGTTTGAATTGTTTCTGAGGTGGCAGATTTTCAACCAAGCTCTCATTGAAATTACAGCGAGATATTGATGAGTTTTCACTTCCTACGGCTTCCACTAGATGTCAACAGTCAATAGAACTTTGTCTGATGACTCTAATGTGAAGGGGGGCCGAAGGAGACAGGAATTAGTCATCACTGCCATGAGGTGACCACACATTGAACACGCGCCTTCACATGAAGGCGTGTTCCACCGCTCTTCTGAAGTCAATCTAATTCTCCGGTTGGAACGTTATTCAAGATGTATGTTAACAACATTCTAAAGATTGATTCAGTACATCGTTTGACATGTTTCTACTGACTGTTACGGAACTTTTGGACATTTCGTCACGTTATAGTGGATGCGCTTTGTGACTTTGGAATTGTTTACCGCTAACGCGCTAACCAAAGTAGCTAATTGGACATAAATAACGGACATTATCGAACAAATCAAGCATTTATTGTGGACCTGGCATTCCTAGGACTGCATTCTGATGAAGTTCATCAAAGTAAGGAAACATTTATCATGTATTTTCTGGTTTCTGTTGACCCCAACATGGCGGCTAATTTGGCTATTGTTCTTAGCTCCGTCTCAGATTATTGCATGATTTGCTTTTTCCATAAAGTTTTTTGAAATCTGACATAGCGGTTGCATTAAGGAGAGTATATCTATAATTCCATGTGTATAACTTGTATTATCATCTACATTTATGATAAGTATTTCTGTTGAAACGATGTGGCTATGCAAAATCACTTGATGTTTTTGAAACTAATGAATGTAACGCGCCAATGTAAACTCAGATTTTTATCAAACAAAACATGCATGTATTTTTGTAACATGAAGTCCTATGAGTGTCATCTGATGAAGACAATCAAATGTTAGTGATTAATTTTATCTCTATTTCTGCTTTTTGTGAAAGCTATCTTTCGCTGGGAAAATGTCTGTGCTTATTGTCGTTTGGTGGTGACCTACATAATCGTTTGTAGTGCTTTCGCTGAAAAGCATATTTGAAATCGGACACTTTGTGGGATTAACAACAAGATTACCTTTAAAATGATATAAGATACATGTATGTTTCAGGAATTTTAATTATGAGATTTCTGTTGTTTGAATTTGGCGCCCTGCACTTTCACTGGCTGCTGTCATATCGATCCCGGTAGCGGGATGCAGCCATAAAAGCTATTTGGACACTTAGATTGTGGTTATACGTTTTGTGGCACCTTTCCTGTGATGTAAATTGTCATCATTTCTGCATGGTTATGTTGGCTAGCTAGGATCGTTTTCTTGTTTTTACTCGTTATATAGATGCTGTTCTTTTTTTGTATCCATTTGTATGAATTTATATAGTGAGTTTTTCTCATACATTTTCTCCTTTCTGTATCTGTTACAGTTTTACAAACAAAATATCTTCTACTAAAGATTCTTAACAGTACCAATGCCTCCTGACTCTTTATTGGAAGAGTGTAAACTGTCTGCCAAGCTTTGTAGCTTAGCATACACATTGTGAGGGCAGAACAGTCATGTTATATTGTTTGTAGCATTTAACGATTAGCATATTGGCCACTCAAGTCAAATCAAATCAAATCAAATTTTATTAGTCACATACACATGGTTAGCAGATGTTAATGCGAGTGTAGCAAATGCTTGTGCTTCTAGTTCCGACAATGCAGTAAAAACCAACAGTAATCTAACCTAACAATTCCACAACTACTACCTTACACACACACACAAGTGTAAAGGGATAAAGAATATGTACATAAAGATATATGAATGAGTGGTGGTACAGAACGGCATGGCAGATGCAGTAGATGGTATAGAGTACGGTATATACGTATGAGATGAGTACTGTAGGGTATGTAAACATAAAGTGGCATAGTTTAAAGTGGCTAGTGGTACATGTATTGCATAAAGATGGCAAGATGCAGTAGATGATATAGAGTACAGTATATACATATGAGATGGGTAATGTAGGGTATGTAAACATTGTATTAAGTGGCATTGCTTAAAGTGGCTAGTGGTACATTTTTACATAATTTCCATCAATTCCCATTTTTAAAGTGGCTGGAGTTGAGTCAGTATGTTGGCAGCGGCCGCTAAATGTTAGTGGTGGCTGTTTAACAGTCTGATGGCCTTGAGATAGAAGCTGTTTTTCAGTCTCTCGGTCCCTGCTTTGATGCACCTGTACTGACCTCGCCTTCTGGATGATAGGCGGGTGAACAGGCAGTGGCTTGGGTGGTTGTTGTCTCTTGATGATCTTATGGCCTTCCTGTGACATCGGGTGGTGTAGGTGTCCGGAGGGCAGGTAGTTTGCCCCTGGTGATGCGTTCTGCAGACCTCACTACCCTCTGGAGAGCCTTACGGTTGTGGGCGGAGCAGTTGCCGTACCAGGCGGTGATACAGCCCGACAGGATGCTCTCGATTGTGCATCTGTAGAAGTTTGTGAGTGCTTTTGGTGACAAGCCGAATTTCTTCAGCCTCCTGAGGTTGAAGAGGCGCTGCTGCGCCTTCTTCACAACGCTGTCTGTGTGGGTGGACCAATTCAGTTTGTCCGTGATGTGTACACCGAGGAACTTAAAACTTTCCACCTTCTCCACTACTGACCCGTCGATGTGGATAGGAGGGTGCTCCCTCTGCTGTTTCCTGAAGTCCACAATCATCTCCTTTGTTTTGTTGACGTTGAGTGTGAGGTTATTTTCCTGACACCACACTCCGAGGGCCCTCACCTCCTCCTGTAGGCCGTCTCGTCGTTGTGGTAATCAAGCCTACCACTGTAGTGTCATCCGCAAACTTGATGATTGAGTTGGAGGCGTGCATGGCCACGCAGTCGTGGGTGAACAGGGAGTACAGGAGAGGGCTCAGAACGCACCCTTGTGGGCCCCAGTGTTGAGGATCAGCGGGGTGGAGATGTTGTTACCTACCCTCACCACCTGGGGGCGGCCCGTCAGGAAGTCCAGGACCCAGTTGCACAGGGCGGGGTCGAGACCAGGGTCTCGAGCTTGATGACGAGTTTGGAGGGTACTATGGTGTTAAATGCTGAGCTGTAATCGATGAACAGCATTCTCACATGGGTATTCCTCTTGTCCAGATGGGGTAGGGCAGTGTGCAGTGTGGTTGCGATTGCGTCGTCTGTGGACCTATTGGGTCGGTAAGCAAATTGGAGTGGGTCTAGGGGGTCCGGTAGGGTGGAGGTGATATGGTCCTTGACTAGTCTCTCAAAGCACTTCATGATGACGGAAGTGAGTGCTACGGGGCGGTAGTCGTTTAGCTCAGTTACCTTAGCTTCTTTGGGAACAGGAACAATGGTGGCCCTCTTGAAGCATGTGGGAACAGCACTGGGATAAGGATTGATTGAATATTGTCCGTAAACACACCAGCCAGCTGGTCTGCGCATGCTCTGAGGACGCGGCTGGGAATGCCGTCTGGGCCTGCAGCCTTGCGAGGGTTAACACGTTTAAATGTTTTACTCACCTCGTGCAGTGAAGGAGACCCGCAGGTTTTGGTAGGGGGCCGTGTCAGTGGCACTGTATTGTCCTCAAAGCGGGCAAAAAAGTTGTTTAGCCTGTCTGGGAGCAAGACATCCTGGTCCGCGACGGGGATGGTTTCTTTTTTGTAATCCGTGATTGACTGTAGACCCTGCCACATACCTCTTGTCTGAGCTGTTGAATTGCGACTCGATTTTGTCTCTGTACTGAGACTTAGCCTGTTTGATTGCCTTGCGGAGAGAATAGCTACACTGTTTGTATTCGGTCATGCTTCCGGTCACCTTGCCCTGGTTAAAAGCAGTGGTTCGCGCTTTCAGTTTCACGCGAATGCTGCCGTCAATCCACGGTTTCTGGTTGGGAATGTTTTTATCGTTGCTGTGGGTACGACATCGTCAATGCACTTCCTAATGAACTCGCTCACCGAATCAGCATATTCGTCAATATTGTTGTTGGACGCGATGCGGAACATATTCCAATCCGCGTGATCGAAGCAGTCTTGAAGCGTGGATTCAGATTGGTCGGACCAGCGTTGAACAGACCTGAGCGCGGGAGCTTGTTGTTTGAGTTTCTGTTTGTAGGCTGGAATCAACAAAATGGAGTCGTGGTCAGCTTTTCCGAAAGGGGGGCGGGGGAGGGCCTTATAAGCGTCGCGGAAATTAGTATAACAATGGTCTAGTGTTTTTCCAGCCCTGGTAGCACAATCGATATGCTGATAGAATTTAGGGAGTTTTGTTTTAGATTAGCCTTGTTAAAATCCCCAGCTACGATGAATGCAGCCTCAGGGTGTGTGGTTTCCAGTTTACAAAGAGTCAGATAAAGTTCGTTCAGGGCCATCGATGTGTCTGCTTGGGGGGGAATGTATACGGCTGTGATTATGATTGACGAGGAATTCCCTTGGTAGATAATGCGGTCGACATTTGATTGTGAGGAGTTCTAGATCAGGTGAACAGAATGACTTGAGTTCCTGTGTGTTGTTATGATGATCACACCACTTCTCGTTAATCATAAGGCATACCCCCCCGCCCCTCTTCTTACCGGAAAGATGTTTGTTTCTGTCGGCGCGATGCATGAAGAAACCAGCTGGCTGCACCGACTCCGTTAGCGTCCCTTGAGTTAGCCATGTTTCCTGAAGCAGAGCACGTTGCAATCCCTGATGTCTCTCTGGAATGCTACCCGTGCTCGGATTTCATCAACCTTATTGTCAAGGACTGGACATTGGCGAGTAGTATGCTAGGGAGTGGAGCGCGATGTGCCCGTCTCCGAAGCCTGACCACGAGACCGCCTCGTTTTCCCCTTTTTCGGCGTCGCACAGGGTCGCCGGCTGGGATCAGATCCATTGTATTGGGTGGAAGGCAAAACACTGGATCCGTTTCGGGAAAGTCATATTCCTGGTAGGAACGATGATGAGTTGACGTTAATCGTATATTCAGTAGTTCCTCCCGACTGTATGTAATGAGACCTAAGATTACCTGGGGTACCGATGTAAGAAATAACACGTAAAAAAACAAAATACTGCATATTTTCCAAGGAACACGAAGCGAGGCGGCCATCTCTTTTCGGCGCCGGAAGTTCGCTGAAAAGTCCATGCCTTTTCAGTATTGCTACTTTGAGAGTAGCATTGTCTGGGAAAAGTGTATTGTTTAACTGTGTAATGCCAGGGTAATGGAATTCTGCTTTTAATGTTTCCTGTGGATTATATTAAATATGCCACCTGCCAAATGCTTCCTTTTGTTTTCATAACCATACATACAACTATTGTCCTCTGATGATTGAACTGCCAAAATAAAACCAATCAAAGTGAAGCCCTGAGTCTCTCTCACAGGAGCCCTTTGGTGGCCATCACCATTCTCACTCAAACCAGCTATACAGTCCATTCAAACTCAACAATTTCGTACTAATTTCTCCTAACTGGAGATTTTCTATTTTTTACCTCTCTCGCCTGTCCAGCTTCTCATTTGAATTCCATACTGTCACTTGTTCACTCAAGCTTAACATTGTCAACTATCGCCCACCAGGGGCCCTTGGAGAATTCCTCAATGAGCTTGACACCTTGATAAGCTCATTACCTGACAATGGCTCACTGCTCTACATACTTGGTGACTTCAACCTCCCGACATCTGCCTTCGATTAATTTCTTTCCAACTCTCTTTCCCTTCCTTGCCCCTTTTGACCTCACCCTTTACCAATCCCCTCCAACTCACAAGGCAGGCAATACACTTGACCTCATCTTTACTAGAGGCTGTTCACCTACTAATCTCACTGCAGCCCCCTCCAGGTCTCTGATTACTACTTTGTTTTCCTTTCTGTCTCCCTTTCCTCCAACCATAGCCAACTAGCCCCTTCATGCGCCATCACAATCTTCACTCTCTCTCACCCACTATTCTCTCCATTTCTATCCTATCATCTCTCCCTTCTGCTAAATCCTTCTCCCTCCTGTCTCTTGATTCTGCCTCTTCGACCTTACTCTCCTCCCTTTCCGCAACTTATGACTCGCATTGTCCCCTTACCTCACAGCTGGCTCGGCTCTCTCCTCCTGCTCCGGCAGGGACTCATTGTTAGCTTACAAAGCAAGGTAGCTAAGTGAAAATGGAGGAAAACTAAACTTCCTGAGGGCCTATCATCCATTCACTCCCTCTCTACCTTCTTTTCCTCCATGTATGCTGCTGAAGCCACTAAATGTCAAGCTTCTGCCTCTTACCCTAGGAAATTATTTTCCACCTTCTCCGTGCTCCTTAATCCTCCACCCCCTTCCCCTCCCTCTCTGCGGACGACTTTGTCAACCACTTTCAAGAGAAGGTTGATGACATCCGTTCCTCATTCACTCAGCAACTGGTCCCACCGACTGGTCCACTGCTATCATCAATAACAGGGAGAGGCAGACCCCCAGTTTCAAGGGTAAAACCACCAACATCTATCACAGTGCAGACCCCCCTAAATCCAGGAGTACATAGCACACTCATTCAGCAGTACCTCCTACAACTGAACCCCATATGAACTTCACTATCCACCATCTCTTCTGTAAAAGCAGTGAACACTTCATCACCAGGTGCCCGAAGATCAAGGGAGAATCTAAGAACAAGATAGAGGAGTGGATAAAAGATGTCAAATGTTGCTCGAGGTGTGGCCATGCCCACTTGCCTGAAGAGTGTACCCTGAAGAAGCCATGTCACAATTGTTGTGGGATACATTTACAGGTGTTTCCTCAGGTGGCCCAGCAGGAACCATCTGCTTCCCCAATCGAAGTCTCTAATGGCAGAGTGTTCCTCACTCATTTCAACCAAGTTGGTTGGGTTCTCCTGAAGGTGGTTCCGGTGCTGTTGAGAAATGGATCCAAGTATCTCAAGATTTATGCCATTCTGGATGATGGAGCAGAGAGAACAATGTTACTGCCTGAAGCTGCAACTGTCAGGAGAGCAGGAGACCCTCATCCTCCATACTGTCAGTGATGATGTCACCAATATCAAGGGTACAATGGTCAGCATTCAGATAATCCTTCTCTCTAAATCTAAAAGGAATTATGTGATCCATGGTGTCTTCACAGCCACAGGGTTAGATCTTAATGAAAAGACATCCATCAGTAGTGGTGCGTGGGTCAAATCACTGGGGAAGCCACGCCAGGGAAAAAAAGCCATATTACAACCTACAGTAGTTCTTCCTTTAAAAGTTTTGAGCTTATGCCACGACCGTTTGTGGTACCTGGTGGCAGATTGTGGTCAATTGCATCATTCTGTCATTGCACCACACTTTCACAATGGGGCGTTAGAACACTGAGCTATCGGTAGTCTAACTGTGGCACAAATTTACTATATTTTCATAAATTAATGAAGTTGTGAATGTTTCAGTCTGAGAGTCTTGCATCAGGCAACAAAAAAATTATTGCTGGCGGGTGGTCCCGGAATTGAGAGAGAACTTAGGTAAATACAATGGCACACTATCGAAAAATGGGCACGGTTGGCTTTTGGTTTCTCTCCCTCAAAAACATATCCCCGGCTCAGGCTAAGACCCAGACGCAGACACAGGAGGAAGATAGTACGAGTCCCAGAGTTTAACATAGTTCAAGGGGCAGGCAAAAGTTAAGGCAGGCAAAGGGTCGTAATCCAAATCAGAGTCAGGCATGTACAGGACGTCAGGCAGGATAAGGGTCAGAACAGGCAGAAAGATCAGAAATGGGAAGACTAAGAAAAACAAAAACTAGAGCACAGGAAACACAGGAACATGCTGGTAGGACTTGATGGGACAAGAAAAACTGACAACAGAAAACGCAGGTACAGTTGAAGTCAGACATTTACATACACCTTAGCCAAATACATTTCAACTCAGTTTTTCAAAATTCCTGACATTTAATCATAGTAAAAATTCCCTGTCTTAGGTCAGTTAAGATCACCACTTTATTTTAAGAATGTGAAATGTCAGAATAATAGTAGATAGAATTATTTATTTCAGCTTTTATTTCTTCTATCACATTCCCAGTGGGTCAGAAGTTAACATACACTGAATTAGTATTTGGTAGCATTGCCTTTAAATTGTTCAAACGTTGGATCAAACATAGCCTTCCACAAGCTTCCCACAATAAGTTGGGTGAATTTTGGCCCATTCCTCCTGACAGAGCTGGTGTAAATGAGTCAGGTTTGTAGGCCTCTTTGCTCGCACACGCTTTTTCAGTTCTGCCCACAAATTTCCTATAAGATTGAGGTCAGGGCTTTGTGATGGCCACTCCAATACCTACACTTTGTTGTCCTTAATCCATTTTGCCACAACTTTGGAAGTATGCTTAGGGTCATTGTCCATTTGGAAGACCCATTTGCGACCAAGTTTTAACTTCCTGACTGATGTCTTGAGATGTAGCTTCAATATAACCACATAATTTTCCTTTGTCATAAAGACATCTATTTTTTGAAAACAGCAAAGCACCCCCACAACATGATGCTGCCACCCCCGTGCTTTACGGTTAGGATGGTGTTCTTCGGCTTGCAAGTGTCCCCCTTTTTCCTCCAAAGATAACGATGGTCATTATGGGCAAACAGTTCTATTTTTGTTTCATCAGACCAGAGGACATTTCTCAAAAAAGTATGATCTTTGTCCCCATGTGCAATTATAAACCATAGTCTGGCTTTTTTATGGCGGTTTTGGAGCAGTGGCTTCTTCCTTGCGGAGCGGCCTTTCAGGTTATGTCGATATAGGACTCGTTTTACTGTGGATATAGATACTTTTCTACCAGTTTCCTCCAGCATCTTCACAAGGTCCTTCTCTGTTGTTCTGGGATTGATTTGCACTTTTCACACCAAAGTACGTTCATCTCTAGGAGACAGAACGCATCTCCTTCCTGAGCGGTATGATGGCTGCGTGGTCCCATGGTGTTTATACTTGCGTACTGTTGTTAATACAGATGGACGTGGTACCTTCAGGCGTTTGGAAATTGCTCCCAAGGATGAACAAGACTTGTGGAGGTCTACATTTTTTTTATGAGGTCGTTGCTGATTGGATTTCTTTGCTGATTTTATGAGGTCTTTTGATTTTCCCATGATGTCAAGCAAAGAAGCACCGAGTTTGAAGGTAGGCCTTGAAATACATCCACAGGTACACCTCCAATTGACTCAAATTATGTCAATTAGCCTATCAGAAGCTTCTAAAGCCATGACATCATTTTCTGGATTTTTCCAAGCTGTTTAAAGGCACAGTCAACTTAGTGTATGTAAACTTCTGACCCACTGGAATTGTGATACAGTGAATTATAAGTGAAATAATCTGTCTGTAAACAATTGTTGGAAAAATTACTTGTGTCATGTACAAAGAACATGTTCTAACCAACTTGCCAAAACTATAGTTTGTTTACCAGAAATTTGTGGAGTGGTTGAAAAATGACTTTTAATGTCTCTAACCTAAGTGTATGTAAACTTCCGACTTCAACTGTATAAATACACAGGGGATAATGAGGGGAGAGACACCTGGTGGGAGGTGGAGACAAGCACAAAGACAGGTGAAAGATCAGGGTGTGACAAGAACAGAAATAAAACTGCCTTTATTTACCACAGTGTGAAAGATTGATATAAAGTGAGTTTCTGAAACACCGAGTCCTTCTTTGCTGATGTGAAGAAGAAACTGAATGAAAGCGAGTCCAGCGAGGATAGGGAGGGGAAAAATGTTGCCCCTACTTTCAAGACCTGAGCTACTTCATTTATTTATGAAATGTACTATTTTATTTAGGCAATTTAATATATTCACCTATTTAGTAGGCTATTTCGCAGCATAAAGCTGAGTGACTCACTCTTTCGTGTCTTTGGATCAAAATAAATGAGTACCAACATTCTTTCTGATTGTCTTTAATAAAGAAATGTTTTGAACAAGTTCATCTGCTCATGTTGTGTGTGTTCAAATATTTGTGACATTGTGGTTACAATGAAGAATGTAAATGAAACAAATCAAATATATCCTATTCATAATGAATAATCAGGTGCGTGTTGCAAACTTGTCATTTTTCCTGATAATAAAAAGTATATATATATTTTATATTTTTAGACAATACAACACATACACACATACAAACGACAACTACATAACACCTGCCCAGACCCACCTGCTCTCACCCCCCTCTCCAGCACCCTCATCACTCTCCGCCACATGGCCTCAAAATGCACCATTTTGTTTCTCTCCATCGCCCACACGCACTTTCAACATTTAGAAAATAAAGCTTTTAATTCGTTGATTTTAATAATTCTGACAGCCAAATTTCTAATTCCACCCATAACTTTTAGACTGTATAACGTTCCCAGAAGGTAGGGATTATTATAACCCAATGAAAAATGTATCTGGTAATCTAATTTAATTTACAGCAGGCCTAAAACCTATTGGTTTAACCTTCTGAATGAATGATTTTATTGAAGATAGAAGCCGCCTCTTAATGAGTTCTGAGAGCCGATCAGTTACCCAACAAATTAATATCAATTTATTTAGCCTAATTGTTTTTATGACTACAGACAGTAGGCTATTATTCCTATTTTCCTCCATGCATTAATTCAATTGTCTGCATGTCTATTCAACATTTGGCTAAAAAGAAACCACCCCATGAATTAAAGACAGATATATATTTATTTCACAATGCAATGCGGCAAATTGACAACTGAAATCGCTTTAAAGATCCTTCTAATATTAGACAACAAATAAATATATTAAAACAATAACGTTAAAAACAGGATTTCTTCTAATTGATGTGCAGGAAGAGAATGTCATCCACCGTGCCTGGTCGCAGGTGTGCAGTTGGATTCTCTCTAAATCCACACATCCATCTGAAGGTGATGCTTTATCCTTTGGAACCTCCAAATTACCAGGTGAACAGTTGACCTCTTGAAGCGATAGAGGAAATCAACAAAATTAACAAGTATTCTTTCACAATAGCTGGCAGCTGATTTTTTGCCTAATGCAGGACTCTAGTGCGATAGGAGAGTGACTGACTGAAACGTTCCCACCGTTCATTTACAAAAGGATAGTCTAATTGCTCAGCTAGGTATGAAAAATCCCCCAATTTGTGTCACAGTTTAGACTACCGATAGATGCTGCGGTCAATAAGAATTGAGTCCTATTGTAAAGTTTAGCCTAATGGCCAAAAAAACGGCAAACTTTCAATGTATTCGATACTTAAGTACTCTAAAGTTTTACATTTCCAACTCAATATCACAGACCAGATTTGCCCTACGAAAAATGCATCAACCCCTACAAATATATTAATTTATTATAATTCAAATAATAATTCAAACAAAATGAGCTGTAGCGAGAGGAGAGACTGCATGCTAATGACAATCATAAAGAATGTGTCTTTAACCCTGCATATACAGTGCTGTGAAAAAGTATTTGCCCCCGTCCTGATTTCTTATTTTTTTGCACATTTGTCACACTTAAATGTTTCAGATCATCAAACAAATTTTAATATTACACAAGGATAACCCAAGTAAACACAAAATGCAGTTTTTAAGTGATGATTTTATTTATTAACAGAAAAAAGCTATCCGAACCTTCATGGCCCTATGTGAAAAAGTAATAACTGGTAGAAAAACCTAATAACTGGTAGTCCCACCCTCAGCAGCAACAACTGCAATCAAGCATTTGCGATAACTGGCAATGGGTCTTTCACATCGCTGTGGAGGAATTTTGGCCCACTCTTCTTTGCAGAATTGTTTTAATTCGGCCACATTGGGGGGTTTTCGAGCATGAACCACCTTTAAGGTCACTCCACAGCATCTCAATCGGATTCAAGTCTGGACTTTGACTAGGCCACTCCAAAACCTTCATTTAGTTTTTTTAAGCCATTCAGAGGTGGACTTGCTTGTGAGTTTTGGATCATTGTCCTACTGCAGAACAAGAGTGCGCTTCAGCTTGAGGTCACGAACAGATGGTCGGACATTCTCCTTCAGGATTTTTTGGTAGAGAGCAGAATTAATTCCATCAATCACAGCAAGTCGTCCAGGTCCTGAAGCAGCAAAGCAGCCCCAGACCACCACACTACCACCACCATATTTGACTGTTGGTATGATGTTCTTTTTCTGAAATGCTGTGTTACTTTTACGCCAGATGTAATGGGACGCACACCTTCCAAAAAGTTCAACTTTTGTCTCATCAGTCCACAGAATATTTCCCCAAAAGTCTAGGGCATCATCAAGATGTTTTTTTGCCAAAAGTGAGACGAACCTTTGTTCTTTTTGGTCAGCAGTGGTTTTCACCTTGGAACTCTGCCATGGATGCCATTTTTGCCCAGTCTCTTTCTTATGGTTGAGTCATGAACACTGACCTTAACTGAGGCAAGTGAGGCCTGCAGTTCTTTAGATGTTGTTGTGGGTTCTTTTGTGACCTCTTGGATGAGTCGTCGCTGCGCTCTTGGCGTAATTTTGGTAGGCCGGACACTCCTGGGAAGGTTCACCACTGTTCCAAATTTTCTCCATTTGTGGATAATGGCTCTCACCGTGGTTAGTTGGAGTCCCAAAGCTTTAGAAATGGTTTTGTAACCCTTTCCAGACTGATAGATGTCCATTACATTGTTTCTCATCTGTTCCTGTTTTTCTTTGGATCACGGCATGATGTCTTGCTTTTTGAGATCTTTTGGCCTACTTCACTTTGTCAGACAGCTTCTATTTAAGTGATTTCTTGATTCAACAGGTCTGGCAGTAAACAGGCCTGGGTGTGGCTAGTGAAAATTAAACGCAGCTTTCCAAAAAATGTGATTAACCACAGTAAATTCATGATTTAACAAGGGGGGGCAATTACTTTTTCAAATAATGATCACTTAAAAACTGCATTTTGTGTTTACTTGGGTTATCTTTGTGTAATATTACAATTTGTTTGGTGATCTGAAACATTTAAGAGTGACAAATGTGCAAAATAATGAGAAATCAGGAAGGGGGCAAATACGTTTTCACAGCACTGTAATATAATTTATTTTGAGTGAAAGCCAGGAATGAGTGAGTCACTCAGGCCTATGCTTTTCCTGCTTCTGTTGCCTATTTGAGTGTTTGTTTAATATCCTACTGATTCGGTGATCACCAATCCTCCTGCAACCGCAAAATGTCGGATAAAGCAATTTCACACAAAAAAACTATTTTGTCTTCATCTACTTTTTAAGAAGATGCAGTAACTGGACCATGTAACACACATACAGACGCATATACAGTACTGTTCATCAATATCTTAAATGCTTTTGTTAATGAAATAATGATAAAAAAAGACTTTCAAAATGCAGATGTTTATTTCAACTACAACATTTTATGTAACCTTTTGCTTTGTAAATAGCTACATTTACCATCAAAAATCAAATATGGGCCTGGTCCCTGGCGAGAAATTGCTCCCCACACATGGAGTTTGAGGGGATATTTGAGACTCGGCTTGCTTGATCTTTTTTCTGTAGCAATTTTGAGCAAATTGCTCAAGGGCCACGGTTGATTAGTCTGTGAAGATGACATCATTGAATGTCTTGCCAGCTTCGATCCATGCCTGGGCCTGCAGCACGTGAAGTGCTTTGTTTGTCAGACGAACCATTGGGTCGAAACTTGAAAATGAGCCGGAGCTGAGAGGATCACCAAAACTGAAGGTATTTTTGTTTCAGTGTATTTTCACAACAACAAAAAATACATAGCTTATACATGTGTAGGCATACTGTGTAATAAAATCGATAATTGTGTACTAAAAACGTGAATGTGTGTTTGCAGAGCATACAGCCATGCCGACAACCATCCATGGAGATCAATGGACAAAGGGCCGCACCAAAAAAACACATGGTTCCCAAGAAAGCGGTGAGTTTCGCTAGATTCTTAAAATGCGTTTCTATATGCAGCATTTGTGTGTAGGAGTCACTTGTGATTCATAATTTATCTACTGTTTCTATCATAGGCCACTCTAATCGATGGGGGCTCAGGACGGTACCATTCTGCTCATCTGATGAAGGTGCACATGAATCAGATTCAAACTTCGAAGACCGAGTTTGAGTTATTGAAGGCAGACCAGCAGAAAGAGAAACATTCTCTCAGGGCAGAGATATGGGCGACAGCTGATGCATTGGACCAGAGACGAAAAAGCATTAAAGACAGAGTTAATGAGTACTTGAGGTCACTGAGAAAGTCTGGACATGACCTGCTCTCACTTAAGTAAGGAATTAGGCACTTGTATGATGTTTACTATGTAGGCTACAGTAAACATCTTTATCCTGTTGGTTTTTGTCAGACTGCACAGTAGCCTAGTTAAACGTATGCATTTTAAAACAGTTGTATTTTTTAAAATCAAATTCAACAATATACTTGTACCACTGTAGATGCTGTGTTTTTATTTTTAGAATACAGTTTCTCGGTTTACAGTAGTGATGGACAGCTGGAGGCATTTTGAAAACATGTTTTGAAACACTTGTTTTTCACAAGAGTAGCAGGTTGTGAACTCTGCAAACAACGTTTCCACTCCGAGAATGAGAACGGTAAATGACTGTATTAATACATTCACTCAGTACATTGGAATACAAAAGAAGCCATCAACCCATGATGGGCTATTATCAGGACAATGGACTCTTGCAAAGGAGGCGATCTATAAGGAGGGTAGGAGGAGCATTGTATTTAAAGACACTGCACAGAAGCCGAACAAACATATGCATTTTGAAATAGTAAAACAACATTTAATTCAATAAGACAATTATTCTACTGTAGATGTATGCTGTGTTTTTTGTTGATGGCAAAGCCATAAAGCCTCTACTACTAAGCGCAGATAAAAAACAAATGTTTCACATATTTTGAATTAATTCCTGAATTCAATTGCTTTAGACAATTATTTTGCTCTTCACTCACAGTTGCTTACTACAAATTATAATCAATCCCATATAGCCCTTGATGGGCTATCAGCAGGATAATAGACTCTTACAGAGTTTAGGGACTTTCACTTCATCCATCTCTTTGCGTAGCCCACCAAATGCACTGTTTTCTAACCACATCTGGATGGATCCATAACGAATTACTATGGGAATAAATGTCACTGAATAACAGAAATATTGGAATAAAGTTGTGATTTTTGGTGTTGTAAAAATGTTAGCTAAAGGGTTAGCAATTAGCATGTTTAACATTTCAGTGGAAATACTACTACTATCAGCTTTTTGATAAGCGGTTTAGCAAACAAATATGCCTCGTATTATCGGCATACGGTCCTAAAAGATACCAACAATTATTTAGTCCAATCAAGGTAAGCTAAATATGAAGTGGCTGTCCATGGTTCTGATTTTGTTTGTTTGTGTGTGTTCGTGCAAGTAGAAAAAACATGTTGACTCACCATACCAATGCCATCTTCCTCTCTTTCATGTTGATGAAACAGTCTATGACTGTGTCATACAGTACACACTTTTATTGTTTTGTCCTAAGCTACCTGTCTAAAATGCTTGCTCGCTAGGCTAACTTCCATTCATGGGCAACATTTGCTAGTTTTTTACCATTATTTAACTAGGCAAGTCCATTAAGAACACATTCTTATTTACAATGACAGCCTACCCCAGCCAAACCTGGACGACGCTGGGCCAATTGTGAGCCACCCTATTGGACTCCCAATCACGTCCGGATATGATACAGCCTGGATTTAAACCAGGGACTGTAGTGACGACCTTACACCACTGCGCCACTCGGGAGCCCATCTAGCTACAAATTGAACTTCCATCCTCTCAGTCCAGGGGCACAATGTATGCATTTATTGTTGGATCAGAATCGCCATTATAATAATTGGACAGTACGGAGAATTAAGTAAAACCACAAGTCCAAATCCCTATCTCCACTCATGGCTAATTTAGGAAAGAAACAATTTTAGCTAGCTGGCTAGCTAGCCACCAGAGGACAACAACACAACAGTATACAACAATTCAAGTTGTTTCTCTTGATGCGATGTGATAGGAGTGAAGCCAAATTCAAACTGGCTCCCCATGACATGATTTTGGTGCACCAGGACCATTCACAGTTGAGCTCATTCAGTTTAGCTTAATGCTGATTGGCTATTATTTTATCAAGGGAGGCCAAATGCTCGCTGACTTCCCTTATATTCAATGCTACAGGTGACAAAAATGTCATACTCTTATGACCAGACAGCTAGATAGTTGGCCTACACATACAGCGAAAGAGGGGTGCTGTTTTGGTCGCTCGGATGCTATCTCCGGTGAGATACATTCAACCTCTTGCGACTTGAAGGAAAATTATGAAAACGCAGAGAGACGAAATATCAAATAATTCGGTTTTTTTTCTTGGTACATTCTTTTGGGGAAGCCTGGCTTCCCTTGGCATCCATGAGTACATGCCACTGCTATACAGCGAAGTCCCAGCAGCGAGGTTATGCTCACCTAAGGGATCTCCCTCTGCAGTCCTTCAGCAAAGTACACCCTATTCTGTTGATCGGGTCAGATAATACACACCTGATCACACCCACAAAGCCAGTACGCCTAGGCACCAAAAGGAAGGCCAGCAGCAGTCCATTCAAGACTAGGCTGGACCCTACAAGGCTATGAGGATCTCCCTACCAGTCACATTCCAGTGCAACAATGCCTTCTGACTTCCCCGGTCATGCCCTCTGACACCATGTGCCATCAAGTGGTGAAGCCAAGTTCACAGGTCCTTGATGATCCTGCAGAACTGAAAGGACTCACCCTCTGCAGCTTCACCTTTACAGATGAAAAGAACCACATCCCAGATGCTGCCCATTATGCTTCTTGAATGGAGCTGGTAGAGGCAACTTACCTAGACCTCCAATGGGCAGCGTTGAAGGATACCACTCTTCCCAAGCCTTCTCACAGAGATGCAGAAATAACCCTCCTCAGACACTGCCAGGCTCAGTCCCTCAGAGCAGCCGACTCGGTAAGCCTTTGCTCCTGAGCTGGACAATGCAACCTCTAACTTTTTTCAACCCTGACCCAGTGACCCCTAACCTGCTCTTTCTAACCTGCTCTTGATGAGATGGCAGGATGCACCCCTGCCTCAAGTTGCCTATGCATCTGACTCCATGGGGTGGCGGAGATGTCAAGGACTTTATTCATCCATGAGTACCAACCCACACTGCAACCCTGACAAAAGTGGGAAAAAAACCTACCATGGAAAATGTGTATTGTTGAACTGTGTAAAGCCAAGGTAATTGAAGTCTGCTTTTTAATGTTTATTGTGGATTATGTTGAATATGATATCTGCCGCTTGTTTCCTTTTGTTCTCAGAACCATACCTACAACTATTGTCATCTGGTTGAACTGCCAAAAGAAAACGGATCAAAGAGAAGTCCTGAATCTGAGCCTCTCTGACAGGAGCCCTTTGGCAGCCATCACTCTTCCTGATAAAACCAGCAATACAGTCCTTTCAAACCAAACCATTTCTTACACCATTTATATGTCTCTGCGTACAGTATGAAGGAAGTTAGAGGTGGTTTGGCGAGCCAATGTTTACTAGCATCTGACTCTGGGGAAGTAGATAAAGACCTTCATTGTCAAAATCCCAAACTATCTCTTTAATACTTAGATTTTCTTTGCTTTGCAAAGACCTCAGGATAATACCATAGAGCTGATTGAGATCTCTGACATCCAAAAACAACCCCCCTGTGCGTGGGAGGTGAACCAGAGGACAGACCTGCATTTATGTGGGGGATGTTTCTGATATCTGATCTTCTCCAGTGTGGACATCGACTGGGGATCCTAAACGTCAATGCATCTGTCTGACACAGTCACGGAGGAGGTTTATCTATGACCTGTAAAGGAATAATCACGATTTAATGTCATGTAAACTTACCCAATGATATTCCAGGAGCAGGTACTGTCAAGATCCCGCAAATGAGGAAAGGTTGACATGAAAAGGCACATGTCTTTGCTAGGTAAAGCCCCACCTTATCTCAGCTCACTGGTCACCATAGCAGCACCCACCCGTAGCACACGCTCCAGCAAGTATATTTCACTGGTCACCCCCAAAGCCAATTCCTCCTTTGGCCGCCTTTCCTTCCAGTTCTCTGCTGCCAATGACTGGAACGAATTGCAAAAATCACTGAAGCTGGAGACTCATATCTCCCTCTCTAACTTTAAGCGCCAGCTGTCAGAGCAGCTCACAGATCACTGCACCTGTATATAGCCCATCTGTAAATAGCCCATCCAACTACCTCATCCCCGTACTGTTATTTTTTTTCTTCTCCTTTGCACCCCAGTATCTCTACTTGCACATTCATCTTCTGCACATCTATCACTCCAGTGTTTAATTGCTAAATTGTAATTATTTCACCACTATTGCCTATTTATTGCCTTACCACCCTTATCTTACCTCATTTCCACACACTGTATATAGACTTTTTCTATTGTGTTATTGACTGTATGTTTGTTTATTCCATGTGTAACTCTGTGTTGTTGTTTGTGTCGCACTGCTTTGCTTTATCTTGGCCAGGTCGCATTTGTAAATGAGAACTTCTTCTCAACTGGCCTACCTGGTTAAATAAAGGCGAGAAAAAAAGCATGAATTATTTGTTATTGTGCAATAACTTTTTTTCTGATTTGCAACACTTGTCAAAGCTGTATGGCTCAAGTGCTATTGAAGTGATGATTCATATTACTTATAAAAACAGAGATAACCCAAGAGTGCCCCCACTTGTGACAGATGAGCCAAACCATCAACACAGGACTTAAATAAAACACATTTTGATTGAAATGATGGAACAGAAAAAACCATACTATGAATAAAAACATTGTCAGAGGACCATTGGTGGATTCATAGAGAGAGAAGGGACATGTCAGATCCAGTTACTTGATAGAGGAAAACCTCTGCAGGGTGTGAAATATACATGCAATGTCCATATTAGATTTCTAACTGTATCAACATATTGATCACGTTTAAATAATGGTCACTACAGTCCTATGTATGAACTGTATTGCATGCTTGCTGTATACTTTCAGTGAAAGGGAAAACATACAGATTTCCCTGGAAATCAACATGAACTCCCTAAATACACTGAACAAAAATATAAAACGCATCATGTAAAGTGTTTTTTGAGCTGAAATAAAAGATCCCAGAAATGTTCCAGACACACAAAAAGCTAATTTCTCTTAAATTGTGTGCACAAATTTGTTAACATCCCTGTTAGTGAGCATATCTCCTTTGCCAAGATGATCCAACCACCTGACAGGTGTGGCATATCAAGAAGCTGATTAAACAGCATGGTTTTTACACAGTTACACCTTGTGCTGGGGACAATAAAAGGCTAGACTAAAATGTGCAGTTTTGTCATACAACACAATGCCACAGATATCTCAAGTTTTGAGGGCGCGTGCAATTGGCATGCTGACTGCAGGAATGTTCACCAGAGCTGTTGGCAGATAATTTAATGTTAATTTCTCTACCATAAGCCTCCTCCAATGTCATTTTAGAGAATTTGGCAGCACGTCCAACCGGCCTTACAACTGCAAACCATGCGTATGGCGTTTGCTAATGTCAACGTTGTGAGCAGAGTGCCCCATGGTGGTGGTGTGATTATGGTATGGGATAATAAGCTACGGACAATGAACACAATTGTCACGCCCTGGCCTTAGTATTCTTTGTTTTATTTATTATTTTAGTTAGGTCAGGGTGTGACATGGGGAGTGTATGTGTTTTTGTAGTGTCTAGGGTGGTTGTAAGGTTTAGGGGGTTTATTAGAGTAGTTGGGTTTATGTTTAGTATAGGTATCTAGCTGTGTCTATGGTTGTGTGTAGTTGTCTAGGGAAGTCTATGGTTGCCTGAATGGGTTCTCAATTAGAGACAGCTGGTTATTGTTGTCTCTGATTGGGAGCCATATTTAAGGTAACCATAGGCTTTAGCTGTTTGTGGGGTATTGTCTATGTCGATGTTCTATGTTGCTTGTAGGCACTAGTTCATGTTTAGCTTCACGTTCGTCTGTTTTGTTATTTTGTAAAGTGGTTTCGTTTGGTGTTCGTTCTCTTCAAATAAAAGGAAGATGACTTACTTTCCACGCGCTGCATGTTGGTCCTCACTCTCTACTATAGACGATCGTGACAACAATTGCATTTTATTGATAGCAATTTAAATGCACAGAGATACTGTGATGAGATCATGAGGCCCATTGTCGTGCCATTCATCCGCCACCATCACCTCATGTTTCAGTATTGTAATGCACAGCCCCATGTCGCAAGGATCTGTACACAATTCCTGGGAGATGAAAATGTCCCCGTTCTTCCATGGCCTGCATACTCACCAGACATGTCACCCATGTTTGGGACACTGTGGATCGATGTGTACGACAGCGTGTTCCAGTTCCCACCAATGTACAGCAACTTCACACAACCATTGAAGAGGAGTGAGACAACATTCCACAGGCCACAATCAACAGCCTGACCAAGTCTATGCGAAGGAGATGTGTTGCGCTACATGAGGCAAATCGTGGTCACACCAGATACTGACTGGTTTTCTGAACTACGCCCCTACTTTTATTTTTAAGGTATCTGTGACTAACAGATGCATATCTGTTTGTGAAATGAATAATGCATTTATTTCAATAGACTGATTTCCTTATATGAACTGTAGTGTTTGAAATTGTTGCATGTTGCGTTTATATTTTTGTTCAGTATACATTTCCAAGGCATGAGTTGTTTAGGGTTATGTGGCTTGACAGGAAGGAGGCCACTTTGAATGCTCTTGCCTTTGCCTTGTGAATTGTTGATGTAACTCTTGACAGAAACCCGAGGGCAAAGCTGTTGGTTTTTGGCACCTCACCCTCCCCTACTCCCCAAACATTCTTAATTATGAATAAAATCCTGAAACTCCTGGGTTAACCGTTGCCATGGACACTGAGCTCTTAAAAAGCCAGCTTGATTGAGTACCATGCTGTTTGTCTCAGCACAAAATGTCAGAGTTCCCTTTGTGTAATTGTCGAGCTGCTCGGAGGGATATGCTCTTAAGTTCTATTTTCTGTCAATCATGTCTCACAGGTTATAGTAAAATGAATATGTGCAAGTGAGATATCTGTAATATTTTGTTACATGAAAATTGCTCCATTGTCAATGCAGTTTGGATTTTAATTGAAGGTGAGAATAACACTTTCCTGCTCGCTGGAGTGCTTATTGACAAGTCCTGGGTGGCTTGGAGTGGGATTGGAAGAAGCCAAACGTGCATCTCTTATGATCATAATATGTTGGACATTAAGGTAATCATGAAATCTATAAAAAATGATGCACTCACATGTCAACAACTATTAGGTTGAATGACATAAATGTAATAAAGCCCTAAATCTGACATACCATTATCCATTGTTATATTGCAGAATGAGAATGAGACCTCTGAGACAACAAACATAGCACCACATGAAGGCTCCAAACATCCAACTTTCACTCATATCCAAAGCAATAAACAAGTGCTGTCAAACACAGTTGCCCCTGTCACACCTCCAGGAGGGCCTGACACCATCCTGTCTGTCTGCATGTCTGCCTGTCTGTCTGTCTGTCTGCCCACCTGTCTGTCTATCTGTCGGGCCTCCAATATGCAGCCTGAGAGATGTGTAGATTAAACACACTGAGCTGAGAGGCGCCCTAGGCGGGGGCAATGTGCCATTCTGCCACTCAGAGCTCCTTTGATTGCAGCCACCAGAGACCGTGCCAGGATCCTAATGCCTGGTGGTACTGGTTCAGGGAGAAGTGAGTGACTATTAGAACTATGGTTTACTGTATTATGACATTCAACTAGGAACCGTGGGCTTTCGCAACAACAACAACTGACTCAAGATTGTTTTGGTATGTCTCAACAGAACAGAAGCATGACTGGATGAAGAGTTGCTCCTGCTAAGCCTGTGCAGAGTCAGGAGTGTGACCTCCTGTCTTTCGCACCTTTTCCCCCAGCTCTGCTCTGCCTGCATTATGAAAGCCTCCATCCATTGAGAGATTGGATTGACATTTGTTGAAAGCTAGGTTGAGTCAATCCCCAGATGAATACAAAGATCCAATTAGAGAATAGGAGGGCATATGCCTACATGCTCGGTCAGCCAGACTTGAGTGCTGCAGAAAGATACAAACAAAAAATGACGCAGAGGATTCAGACAGAGGACACAGGAATAAGACAGTATACACTCCTAATACACTGCTGCACACTAATTGTAGCAGTCCTGAAAGGATTGGGTTATCAAACTGTTACACATGGTAATTGGGGCTTTCTGGAGAATTGTGAATATTAGAATGTTTAAATGGAAGCCTTTTTGTTGGCAGAAACCTGTGTCTACGCAAGAGACATAAGGATTTGTCTAAATAAGAATATATGTTTAAGACTTGATGATATCAATGAAACACGCTCCCTAGATGTTGTTTAACACTAGGTTTTACCGACACGCCAAGCACATTTTCGACGATGAGCATGTTTATGAACTGTACATGGCCCAGTTTTCCACAAGCATCTTAAGGCTAAGTCCATCGTTAGAATCTCTGAGCTGTTTCCAAAAACCATCGTTATTTACCGACTGCCTCAGACCACAGCTAAGTGCGTCGTCAGATGCTTTTTGCCCTTCCG
The DNA here is from genome assembly GCF_002910315.2 of Salvelinus sp. IW2-2015. Classification (NCBI taxonomy): domain Eukaryota; kingdom Metazoa; phylum Chordata; class Actinopteri; order Salmoniformes; family Salmonidae; genus Salvelinus; species Salvelinus sp. IW2-2015. The sequence continues at coordinate 931,762 of NC_036872.1, forward strand.
CATCACTTTATACACAGAGGCTCTCCGCTAAACAAATAATCAAGCTGTTTATCGGTTGCTGATAACTTGGGAACGAAGTTGACTACAAATACAAAGTTGCCAAAGTCTTTACAATTGAACAAGCAGTGGATAAATTATGCTTAAAATGAAAACAGAGATGAATGCATAAAAAATAAATACAGTAGGCCTACAAGCTACGTAGGCATATATATTTCAATCAGTGGTGTAAAGTTCTTAAGTAAAAATACTTTAAAGTACTACTTAAGTCGTTTTTTGGGGTATCTGTATTTTACTTTACTATTTATATTTTTGACAACTTTTACTTCACTACATTCCTAAATAAAATAATATACTATTTTCTCCTTACATTTCCCCTGACACCCAAAAGTACTCGTTACATTTTGAATGATTAGTAGGAGAGGAAAATGGTCCAATTCACGTACTTATGAAGATAACATCCCTGGTCATCCGTACTGCCTCTGATCTGGCGGATTGACTAAACACAAATTCTTCATTTGTAAATTATGTCTGAGTGTGCCCTTGACTATCCGTAAAATAAAAAAACAAGAAAATTGTGCTGTCTGGTTTGCCTAATAAAAGGAATTTGAAATTATTTATACTTTTACTTTTGATACTTAAGTATACTTTTGAAATTACATTTACTTTTGATATATTTAAAGTATAAAACTTGATCAATATGATCATAATCACATTGAAATAAATGTCATGTTCAGTCAATTGAGTTCTATTTGTAGGCTACACTGTCTAAAATTTTTGCCTCAATATACACTACATGACCAAAATTATGTGGACACCTGCTCGTCGCTCATTCCAAAATCATGGGCATTAATATGGAGTTGGTCCCCCCTTTGCTGCTGTAACAGCCTCCACTCTTCTGGGAAGGTTTTCCACTAGATGCTGGAACATTAATGCGGAGACTTGCTTCCATTCAGCCACAAGAGCATTAGTGAGGTCGAGTACTGATGTTAGGCGATTAGGCCTGGCTCACATTCGGCGTTCCAATGCATCCCAAAAGTGTTCAATGGGGTTGAGGTCAGGGCTGGGTGCAGGGCAGACATGTTCTTCCACACCGATCTTGACAAATCATTTCTGTATGGACATGTGCACAGGGGCATTGTCATGTTGAAACAGGAAAGGGCCTTCCACAAACAGTTGCCGCAAAGTTGGAAGCACAGAATTGTATAGAATGTAATTGTATGCTGTACCGTTAAGATTTCCCTTCATTGGAACTAAGGGGCCTTGGCCGAACCATGAAAAACAACCCCAGACCATTATTCCTTCTCCAGCAAACTTTACAGTTGACACTATGCATTGGGGCAGGTAGAGTTCTCCTGGCATCCGCCAAACCCAGATTCGATGGACTGCCAGATGGTAAAGCGTGATTCATCACTCCAGAAAACTTGTTTCCACTGCTCTAGAGTCCAATGGCGGCAAGCTTTACACCACTCCAGCTGACGCTTGGCATTGCACATTTTTATTTGTATTTAACCTTTATTGAACTAGGCAAGTAAGTTAAGAACAAATTCTTATTTTACAATGACAGTCTATCCTGGCCAAACTGTCCCCTAGCTTCTGTCCACAGAAGCCCTATGGGACTCCTGATCATGTCTGGTTGTGATACAGCCCAGGATCGAACCAGGGTCTGTAGTGATGTCTCTAGCACTGAGATGCAATGCTTTAGACCGCTGCGCCAAATCAAATCAAATGTATTTATATAGCCCTTCTTACATCAGCTGATATCTCAAAGTGCTGTACAGAAACCCAGCCTAAAACAATACAATAAGTTGGAGCGAGTAGTCGCATTTCGCTTCGCTCCACAGGTAGTATTACATTTCATTTCATTACAGTACAACGGTTTGATTTGTTTGATCTTAGCAATTTTTTCTTAGCTAGCTACATAGCCGTCTTTGTATCAAAGATAATTGTGTAGTTTAGAGTAATTATCGAGGTTAGCTAGCCAGCTATTTTCGTCCTTCTAACGTAGTCAACACTGCTAGCTGCTAGCTAGCCAGCTAGGTAACTTCTACCGAATAGCAGCACTGTAGGAACTATTACATTACAATGGAACGACTTGATTAGTGTAGTGTTAGCTAGCTACATAGTTGTCTTTGCTGTCTTTGTATCTAAGATAATTGTGTAGTTTAGCAGTTAATTATCGAGTAATTATCGGAGATTAGCTAGCGCGCCGTTAGCGCCGCCGTTAGCTAGCGCCGCCGTTCTCCTACCTAGTCAACACTGCTAGCAACACTGCTAGCTAGCCAGCTAGCCAACTATAATTTTAGTCATTTTAGTCAATAAGATTTTTTGCTAACTTCTACCGAATAGCAGCACTGTAGGAACTATTACATTACAACGGAACGACTTGATTAGTTTAGTGTTTAGCTGTACATAGTTGTCTCTGCTGTCTTTGTATCTAAGATAATTGTGTAGTTTAGAGTAATTATCGAGTAATTATCGAGGTTAGCTAGCGCCGCCGTTAGCTAGCGCCGCCGTTCTCCTACCTAGTCAACACTGCTAGCAACATTGCTAGCTAGCCAGCTAGCCAACTATCATTTTAGTCATTTTAGTCAATAAGATTTTTTGCTAACTTCTACCGAATAGCAGCACTGTAGGAACTATTACATTACAACGGAACGACTTGATTAGTGTAGTGTTATCTAGCTACATAGTTGTCTCTGCTGTCTTTGTATCTAAGATAATTGTGTAGTTTAGAGTAGAGTAATTTCGAGTAATTATCGAGGTTAGCTAGCGCCGCCGTTAGCTAGCGCCGCCGTTCTCCTACCTAGTCAACACTGCTAGCAACACTGCTAGCTAGCCAGCTAGCCAACTATCATTTTAGTCAATAAGATTTTTTGCAACGTAAGCTTAACTTTCTGAACATTCGAGACGTGTAGTCCACTTGTCATTCAATCTCCTTTGCATTAGCGTAGCCTCTTCTGTAGCCTGTCAACTATGTGTCTGTCTATCCCTCTTCTCTCCTCTCTGCACAGACCATACAAACGCTTCACACCGCGTGGCCGCTGTCACTCTAACCTGGTGGTTCCAGCGCGCACGACCACGTGGAGTTCCAGGTCTCCGGCAGCCTCTGGAACTGCCGATCTGCGGCCAACAAGGCAGAGTTCATCTCAGCCTATGCTTCCCTCCAGTCCCTCGACTTCTTGGCACTGACGGAAACATGGATTACCACCAGATAACACTGCTACTCCTACTGCTCTCTCCTCGTCTGCCCACGTGTTCTCGCACACCCCGAGAGCTTCTGGTCAGCGGGGTGGTGGCACTGGGATCCTCATCTCTCCCAAGTGGACATTCTCTCTTTCTCCCCTGACCCATCTGTCTATCGCCTCCCTTTGAATTCCATGCTGTCACAGTTACCAGCCCTTTCAAGCTTAACATCCTTATCATTTATCGCCTCCAGGTCCCTTGGAGAGTTCATCAATGAGCTTGACGCCTTGATAAGTTCCTTTCCTGAGGATGGCTCACCTCTCACAGTTCTGGGTGACTTTAACCTCCCCACGTCTACCTTTGACTCATTCCTCTCTTGCCTCCTTCTTTCCACTCCTCTCCTCTTTTGACCTCACCCTCTCACCTTTCCCCCTACTCACAAGGCAGGCAATACGCTTGACCTCATCTTTACTAGATGCTGTTCTTCCACTAATCTCATTGCAACTCCCCTCCAAGTCTCCGACCACTACCTTGTATCCTTCTCCCTCTCGCTCTCATGCAACACTTCCCACACTGCCCCCACTCGGATGGTATCGCGTCGTCCCAACCTTCACTCTCTCTCCCCGTACTCTCTCCTCTTCCATCCTATCATCTCTTCCCTCTGCTCAAACCTTCTCCAACCTATCTCCTGATTCTGCCTCCTCAACCCTCCTCTCCTCCCTTTCTGCATCCTTTGACTCTCTATGTCCCCTATCCTCCAGGCCGGCTCGGTCCTCCCCTCCTGCTCCGTGGCTCGACGACTCATTGCGAGCTCACAGAACCGGGCTCCGGGCAGCCGAGCGGAAATGGAGGAAAACTCGCCTCCCTGCGGACCTGGCATCCTTTCACTCCCTCCTCTCTACATTCTCCTCTTCTGTCTCTGCTGCTAAAGCCACTTTCTACCACTCTAAATTCCAAGCATCTGCCTCTAACCCTAGGAAGCTCATTGCCACCTTCTCCTCCCTCCTGAATCCTCCCCCCCCCCGCCCCCCCTCCTCCCTCTCTGTGGATGACTCGTCAACCATTTTGAAAAGAGGTCGACGACATCCGATCCTCGTTGCTAAGTCAAACGACACCGCTGGTTCTGCTCACACTGCCCTACCCTGTGCTTTGACCTCTTTCTCCCCTCTCTCTCCAGATGAAATCTCGCGTCTTGTGACGGCCGGCCGCCCAACAACCTGCCCGCTTGACCCTATCCCCTCCTCTCTTCTCCAGACCATTTCCGGAGACCTTCTCCCTTACCTCACCTCGCTCATCAACTCATCCTTGACCGCTGGCTACGTCCCTTCCGTCTTCAAGAGAGCGAGAGTTGCACCCCTTCTGAAAAAACCTACACTCGATTCCTCCGATGTCAACAACTACAGACCAGTATCCTCTTTCTTTTCTCTCCAAAACTCTTGAACGTGCCGTCCTTGGCCAGCTCTCCTGCTATCTCTCTCAGAATGACTTCTTGATCCAAATCAGTCAGGTTTCAAGACTAGTCATTCAACTGAGACTGCTCTTCTCTGTGTCACGGAGGCGCTCCGCACTGCTAAAGCTAACTCTCTCTCCTCTGCTCTCATCCTTCAGACCTATCGGCTGCCTTTGATACTGTGAACCATCAGATCCTCCTCTCCACCCTCTCCGAGCTGGGCATCTCCGGCGCGGCCCACGCTTGGATTGCGTCCTACCTGACAGGTCGCTCCTACCAGGTGGTGTGGCGAGAATCTGTCTCCGCACCACGTGCTCTCACCACTGGTGCCCCAGGGCTCTGTTCTAGGCCCTCTCCATTCTCGCTATACACCAAGTCACTTGGCTCTGTCATATCCTCACATGGTCTCTCCTATCATTGCTATGCAGACGACACACAAATTAATCTTCTCCTTTCCCCCTTCTGATAACCAGGTGGCGAATCGCATCTCTGCATGTCTGGCAGACATATCAGTGTGGATGACGGATCACCACCTCAAGCTGAACCTCGCAAGACAGAGCTGCTCTTCCTCCCGGGGAAGGACTGCCCGTTCCATGATCTCGCCATCACGGTTGAACAACTCCATTGTGTCCTCCTCCCAGAGTGCTAAGAACCTTGGCATGATCCTGGACAACACCCTTGTCGTCTCAACTAACATCAAGGCGGTGACCCGTTCCTGTAGGTTCATGCTCTACAACATTCGCAGAGTACGACCCTGCCTCACACAGGAAGCGGTGCAGGTCCTAATCCAGGCACTTGTCATCTCCCGTCTGGATTACTGCAACTCGCTGTTGGCTGGGCTCCCTGCCTGTGCCATTAAACCCCTACAACTCATCCAGAACGCCGCAGCCCGTCTGGTGTTCAACCTTCCCAAGTTCTCTCACGTCACCCCGCTCCTCCGCTCTCTCCACTGGCTTCCAGTTGAAGCTCGCATCCGCTACAAGACCATGGTGCTTGCCTACGGAGCTGTGAGGGAACGGCACCTCCGTACCTTCAGGCTCTGATCAGGCCCTACACCCAAACAAGGGCACTGCGTTCATCCACCTCTGCCTGCTCGCCTCCCTACCTCTGAGGAAGTACAGTTCCCGCTCAGCCCAGTCAAAACTGTTCGCTGCTCTGGCACCCCAATGGTGAACAAACTCCCTCACGACGCCAGGTCAGCGGAGCAATCACCACCTTCCGGAGACACCTGAAACCCCACCTCTTTAAGGAATACCTAGATAGGATAAAGTAACCCCTCTAACCCCCCCCCCCTTAAAAGAGTTAGATGCACTATTGTAAAGTGGTTGTTCCACTGGATATCATAAGGTGAATGCACCAATTGTAAGTCGCTCTGGATAAAGGCGTCTGCTAAATGACTTAATGTAATGTAAATGTAAAACCCCAAACAGCAAGCAATGCAAGTGTAGAAGCACGGTGGCTAGGAAAAACTCCATAGAAAGGCCAAAACCTAGGAAGAACCTAGAGAGGAACCAGGCTATGAGGGGTGGCCAGTCATCTTCTGGCTGTGCCGGGTGGAGATTATAACAGAACATGGCCAAGATGTTCAAATGTTCATAAATGACCAGCATGGTCAAATAATAATAATCACAGTAGTTGTCGAGGGTGCAGCAAGTCAGCACCTCAGGAGTAAATGTCAGTTGGCTTCTCATAGCCGATCATTAAGAGTATCTCTACCGCTCCTGCTGTCTCTAGAGAGTTGAAAACAGCAGGTCTGGGACAGGTAGCACGTCCGGTGAACAGGTCAGGGTTCCATAGCCGCAGGCAGAACAGTTGAAACTGGAGCAGCAGCACGGCCAGGTGGACTGGGGACAGCAAGGAGTCATCATGCCAGGTAGTCCTGAGGCATGGTCCTAGGGCTCAGGTCCTCCGAGAGAGAAAGAAAGAAAAGAGAGAAAGAGAGAATTAGAGAGAGCATACTTAAATTCACACAGGACACCGGATAAGACAGGAGAAGTACTCCAGATATAACAGACTGACCCTAGCCTCCCGACACATAAACTACTGCAGCATGAATACTGGAGGCTAGACAAGAGGGGTCAGGAGACACTGTGGCCCCATCCGATGATACCCCGGACAGGGCCAAACAGGAAGGATATAACCCCACCCACTTTGCCAAAGCACAGCCACCACACCACTAGAGGGATATCTTCAACCACCAACTTACCATCCTGAGACAAGGCCGAGTATAGCCCACAAAGATCTCCGCCACGGCACAACACAAAGGAGGGCGCCACCCAGACAGGAAGATCACGTCAGTGACTCAACCCACTCAAGTGACGCACCCCTCCTAGGGACGGCATGAAAGAGCACCAGTAAGCCAGTGACTCAGGCCCTGTAATAGGGTTAGAGGCAGAGAATCCCAGTGGAGAGAGGGGAACCGGCCAGGCAGAGACAGCAAGGGCGGTTCGTTTCTCCAGGGCCTTTCCGTTCACCTTCACACTCCTGGGCCAGACTACACTCAATCATATGACCCACTGAAGAGATGAGTCTTCAGTAAAGACTTAAAGGTTGAGAACGAGTCTGCGTCTCTCACATGGGTAGGCAGACCATTCCATAAAAAATTGAGCTCTATAGGAGAAAGCCCTGCCTCCAGCTGTTTGCTTAGAAATTCTAGGGACAATTCTAGAGGCCTGCTTCTTGTGACCGTAGCCGTACGTGTAGGTATGTACGGCAGGACCAAATCGGAAAGATAGGTAGGAGCAAGCACATGTAATGCTTTGTAGGTTAGCAGTAAAACCTTGAAATAAGCCCTTGCTAAAGTAATATAAAAATTTGACATCACATTTTTTGGTTCTAGTCAGGATTCTAGCAGCCGTATTTAGCACTAACTGAAGTTTATTTAGTGCTTTATCCGGGTAGCCGGAAAGTAGAGCATTGCAGTAGTCTAACCTAGAAGTAACAAAAGCATGGATTAATTTTTCTGCATCATTTTTGGACAGAAATTTGTCCTTGAAACAGTCTTGATATGTTCGTCAAAAGAGAGATCAGGGTTCAGAGTAACGCCGAGGTCCTTCACAGTTTTATTTGAGACGACTTTACAACCATCAAGATTAATTGTCAGATTCAACAGAAGATCTCTTTGTTTCTTGGGACCTAGAACAAGTATCTCTGTTTTGTCCGAGTTTAAAAGTAGAAAGTTTGCAGCCACCCACTTCCTTATGTCTGAAACACAGGCTTCTAGCGAGGGCAATTTTGGGGCTTCACCATGTTTCATTGAAATGTACAGCTGTGTGTCATCCGCATAGCAGTGAAAGTTAACATTATGTTTTCGAATGACATCCCCAAGAGGTAAAATATATAGTGAAAACAAGTGTGGTCCTAAAACGGAACCTTGAGGGACACCGAAATTTACAGTTGATTTGTCAGACGACAAACCATTCACAGAGACAAACTGATATCTTTCRGACAGATAAGATCTAAACCAGGCCAGAACTTGTCCGTGTAGACCAATTTGGGTTTCCAATCTCTCCAAAAGAATGTGGTGATCGATGGTATCAAAGGCAGCACTAAGGTCTAGGAGCACGAGGACAGATGCAGAGCCTCGGTCTCACGCCATTAAAAGGTAATTTACCACCTTCACAAGTGCAGTCTCAGTGCTATGATGGGGTCTAAAACCAGACCGAAGCATTTCGTATACATTGTTTGTCTTCAGGAAGGCAGTGAGTTGCTGCACAACAGCTTTTTCTAAGGAGCATGATGATCTTAAGCTTGCGTGCGGCTGCTCAGCCATGGAAACACATTTCATAATGCTCCCGACGAACAGTTATTGTGCTGACGCTGACATAGCTTCCAGTTTGTGACTCGGTAGTAAGTGTTGCAACCGAGGACAGACGGTTTTTACACGCTACGCGCTTCAGCACTTGAGCTTGTGTGGCCTACCACTTCGCAGCTGTGCCGTTGTTGCTCCCAGATGTTTCGACTTCACAATAACAGCAATTACAGTTGACCGGGGCAGCTGTAAGTGCTGCCACATACTTTTGTAAATATAGTGTATTTCATGATGTGTAACAACGTGCGCAATGATTTGCCAAATGATTCTGTGATTGAGTGCATTATTATAGGGTAAGCATTAGGTGATAATACCTCTGTAGGAGCTGATCCATAGTCAGTATTGTGGAACAATTCCAATGTTAAGGTAAGGTTTGAATGGAGAAAGCTGATCGGAGAGCAGCGCTGTCTTTCTTTCAATCCTATCAGTATCGACACATGGTCCAACGATGCACTTAGCGAACGTTCTTTCTGCATTGTGTTTTGGGAAACGCATGTTACATCGTTGGCCGTTGTAGGAAAGATGCATGTGAAAACACTAGTAAGCCAAAATTACATCGCTATCGGGAAACCGGGCTTGGTGGTCGAATAAAGAGAACAATGGTAGTTTTGCCTATTATATATATATATATATATATATATAGCAAAAATGTTTGAGACAGATTCCCTGTTGGTCCTCCATTGCAATAACCCACATCCTCTGTTGTGGCTTCATAAGGAGGCCGTCGCTGTACTCCAACCTAAACATGCTTGCGCACACATCTGACTCCTGATCCACCCAATCTGCATTTCTCACCCACAACACAAAACCTTAACGCTTTTTGAGAAGTTAATATTGGTTTGAGAGGTCGAAGCCTCTGGGGCATTTGTCGGGTCATTTTTTTTAGCAGTTAATGAAATAGAAAAAAACATGTATTGTCCCATTGACGGACTGTTGTCCCCTGCTAGCTGACTGAATGTAGCTTTGCTGGGCCGGAAGAGATTTACACTTGCCTCTCCCACTGCCATTCAGTACAGTACACAGCCCAGCGCAATAACAGAGCACAAAGGGTGGGATTGTCCCTGGCAGTGGCCTAGTCAAAGGGCCGTAATGATAGGCCCTGCCACACAGAGGCTACTTTCAGAGCAGGGCCTCATTTCTGGGCACTCACCTTCCCTCCCGGTGTCCCCCCATCCCCCACCCCCTCCGACCGGCTCCCAACATGGGAATGAGGTCTCCTCCTCTTCGGTTCCCTTGAACTCTGCACACCAGGAAGACTGCAGGGGGAATGAGGTACAACGTTGTTGTGACACTTCCTGTTAATCATCACATTTGGTTAACTCCTGCACTGGTTCTTTCCTGGCCTCCATAAACCATTTGGAACGTTTACACTGATTAAACTAGTGCAATATTGTGTCGAGCCCAATACAAGCTGATTACTAGACTAAAACTTAAACACAGCACCAGATCCTACATCTCTCACATCCTCTTACGCCTTTGATCCAAAGGGGGAGGTCGACATACAATGCCTTTAGAAAGTATTCATACCCCTTGATTTATTGCACATTTTGGTGTGTTACAGCCTGAATTCAGATAAAGCCGATCCTAACTGTTATAGGCTTATTTCTATGTTGCCTTGTTTATCAAAAGTGTTGGAAAAGCTTGCCAATAATCAACTGACTGGCTTTCTTGATGTCTATAGTATTCTCTCTGGTATCCATACTGGTTTCCGCTCAGGTTATGGATGTATCACTGCAACCTTAAAGGTCCTCAATGATGCCACCATTTCCCTTGATTCTAAGCAATGTTGTGCTGTTATTTTTATTGACTTGGCCAAAGCTTTTGATACGGTAGACCATTCCATTCTTGTGGGCCGGCTAAGGAGTATTGGTGTCTCTGATGGGTCTTTGACCTGGTTTGCTAACTACCTCTCTCAAAGAGAGTATAAAGTCAGAACATCTGCTGTCTCAGCCACTGCCTGTCACTAAGGGAGTACCCCAAGGCTCGATCCTAGGCCACACGCTCTTCTCAATTTACATCAACAATAGCTCAGGCAGTAGGAAGCTCTCTCAGCCATTTATGAGCTTAAGGTAGTCACCTCACACAAGTACTTGGGAGTATGGCTAGATGGTACAATGTCCTTCTCTCAGCACATATCAAGCTGCAGGCTAAAGTTAAATCTAGACTTGGTTTCCTCTATCGTAATCGCTCCACTTTCACCCCAGCTGCCAAACTAACCCCTCAGATGACCTTCCTACCCATGCTAAATTACGGAGACGTAATTTATAGATCGACAGGTAAGGGTGCTCTCAAGCGGCTTGATGGTCTTTACCATTTGGCCATCAGATTTGCCACCAATGCTCCTTAGGCCACATCACTGCACTCTATACTCCTCTGTAAACTGGTGCTTAAACTGATGCTTATTCATAAACCCCTCTTAGGCCTCACTCACCCCTAGCTGAGATATTTACTGCAGTCCTCATCCTCCACATACAACACCCATTATGCCAGTCACAATCTGTTAAATGTCCCCAAAGCACACACATCCCTGGGTCGCTCGTCTTTTCAGTTCTCTGCAGCTAGCGACTGGAACGAGCTGCAACAAACACTCAAACTGGACAGTTTTATCTCCATCTCTTCATTCAAGGACTCAATCATGGACACTCTAACTGACAGTTGTGGCTGCTAAGCATGATGCATTGTCTCTCCTTCTTGCCCTTTGTGCTGTTGTCTGTGCCCAATAATGTTTGTACCATTTTTGTGCTGCTGCCGTGTTGTTACCATGCTGTGTTGTCATGTGTTGCTATGTTGTCTTAATCTCTTTATGTAGTGTTGTCTCTTGTCTTGATGTGTTTTTTGTCCTATATTTTATTTTTAATTCCAGCCACCGTCCCCGCAGGAGGCCTTTTGGTAGACCTTCATTGTAAATAAGAATTTGTTCTTAACTGACTTGCCTAGTTAAACAAAATAAAATTCAAAATGGTTGTAAAACATCTCACCCATCTAAACACAATATAATGACAACGTGAAAACATGTTTAGAAATGTTAGCAAATGTATTGAAAATAAAATTCAGAAACACCTCATTTACATAAGTGTTCACACTCCTAAGTCAATACTTTGTAGAAGCACCTTTGGCAGTAATTACAGCTTTGAGTCCAAGAGCTTTCCACACCTGGATTGTGGAACATTTACCCATGATTATTTTCTAAATTCTTAAAACTCTGTCAAATTGGTTGTTGATTATTGCCAGAGGTGTAAAGTACTTGAGTAAAAAAACTTTAAAGTAGTACCTAAGTAGTTTTTTGGGGTATCTGTACTTTACTATTTATATTTCTGAAAACTTTTACTTGACTATAAGGGCACAAGGCAAGACCCAGATGCAGATGGTTTGAGTCTGATATTTATTAATAATCCAAAAGGGGTAGGCAAGAGAATGGTCGTGGACAGGCAAAAGGTCAAAACCAGTTCAGAGTCCAAAAGGTACTGTGTGGCAGGCAGGCTCGAGGTCAGGGCAGGCAGACGGGTACAGAGTCCATAGAACAGGCAAGCGTCAAAACCGGGAGGACTATCAAAAGAGAATAGAGAAGGCAGGCGCAAGGGGGAAAAAACGCTGGTTGACTTGGAACATACAAGACGAACTGGCACAGACAGACAGAAAACACAGGTTTAAATACCCAGGGGATAATGGGGAAGATGGGTGACACCTGGAGGGGGTGGAGACAAGCACAAGGACAGGTGAAACAGATCAGGGTGTGGCACTTAACTACATTTCTAAAGAAACTTAGAAAGTAGTACTTTATACTCCATACATTTTCCCTGACACCCAAAAGTACTTCAATGCTTAGGAGGACAGAAAAATTGTCTAATTCTCACAGTGTGTGAATTGGACCATTTTCCTGCCTCTGATCTGGCGGACTCACTAAACACACATGCTTTGTTTGTAAATGATCTCTTAGTGTTGGAGTGTGCCCCTGGCTATCTGTAAATAAATAAAAAACAAAGAAAATATGGCCATCTGGTTTGCTTATTATAAGGAATTTTAAATTATTTATACTTTTACTTTTGATACTTAAGTATATTTCAGCAATAACATTTACCTTTGATACTCAAACCAAATACTTTCAGACTTTTACTCAAGTAGTATTTTACTGGGTGACTTTCACTTTTACTTAAGTCATTTTCTACTAAGGTATCTTTCCTTTTAATCATATGACAATTGGGTACTTTTTCAACCATTGATCATCGCTAGACAACCATTTTCAGGTCTTGCCATAGATTTTCAAGCAGATTTAAGAAAAAACTGTAATGCTGCCTGGCACTCAGGAACATTCACTGTCTTCTTGGTAAGCAACTCCAGTGTAGATTTGGACTTGTGTTTTAGGTTATTGTCCTGCTGAAAGGTGAATTCATCTCCCGGTGTCTGGTGGAAAGCAGACTGAATCAAGTTTCCCTCTAGCATTTTGCCTTTGCTTAGCTCCATTCCGTTTTTATTTCATCCTGAAAAACTCCCCAGTACTTAATGATTATAAGCATACCCATAACATGATGCAGCCTATGCTTGAAGAATATGGAGGATGGTAGTCAGTAATGTGCTGTATTGGATTTGCCCCAAACATAACACTCTGTATTCAGGACAGAAAGCCAATTGCTTTGCCACATTTTTTGCAGTAGTATTTTAGTGCCTTGTTACAAACAGGATGAATGTTTGTTAGATTTTATTCTGAATCTGCTTAATTATTTTTACTCTTTATATTAGGTTAGTATTGTGGAGTAACTACAATGTTGTTGATCCATCCTCAGTTATCTCCTATCACAGCCATTAAACACTGACTGTTTTAAATTCACCATTGGCCTGATGGTGAAATCCCTGAGCGGTTTCCTTCCTTCCGGCAACTGAGTTAGGAAGGACGCATGTATCATGTATGAATAGTTTCTGAAGGCACTGTATCTCTTTGGCTTAATCAAAAACACATCTATACATCAATTCTCATCAGGCAGTAATCTTTGTGGTGCCTCTGATGCCTCTTAACTTCCATGACCAATTTTCTCTCTCTGGCTGCTGTGGCTGGGTGCTGTCGGTCTTAGTCTGAGCTCATGTTGAAAGGCTGACTTTGGTAACTCTCCACCGCATGAGAAATCAACTGGCCCTTGTGGTAACGACCGGGAGCTGCTTTTTATTTGTCTGGAAACAAGCGTCAGTGTCTGCCATGTGCTGTGGCCTTAAAGGACCATGGGGAGATTCCAGGGTTTCAAAGCCTGCAGTGTTTGAGGGGAGAGCAGATGTCAGAGGAGAGTCTGAGGCCCTCCCTCTGTTTACTCAAGGAATGACACAGAGCTGCAGAGGCTGTAATAATACTCAACACTTTGATTCAAATCTGCGGTTAAAGAGGCCTGGCCAAAATCAGCATTTCATATGTGGTATAGGAGCTGGCCTAGATACATGCAAATGAATCAAGTGGTATTCTTTGATAAAAGTCTGGGAATAAGGATTATACATCTGTTCCTGGTTTAAATCTGGTTAAAGTATTTCCCTAAATATAGCTATATATTATAATTATCGTCACCATATATTATGCACGGCAGGCTCTGACATGCTTAATAGAACATGCTAATTAGATGGAAAATGTTAATCCAAATTGATTCCTTTTTCAGCCAAGTAATTCAACATATACAGTGCCTTCAGAAAGTATTCATACCCCTCGAATTTTCCACATTTTCTTGTGTTAAAGCCTGAATACAACATTTTTGTTACTTTTTTTCTTCACCCATCTACATACAATACCCCATAATGACAAAGTGAAAACATGTTTTGGTGTTTTTTGGGAAAATACAGAAATATCTAATTTACATAACTATTTACACCCCAGAGTCAATACATTGTAGAAGCACCTTTGGCAGAGTTTACAGCTGTGAGTCTTTCTTGGTAAGTCTCCAAGATCTTTCAACACCTGGATTGTGCAACATTTGTCCATAATTATTTTCAAAATTCTTCAAGCTCTGTCAAATTGGTTGTTGATCATTGCTAGACAACCATTTACAGGTAATGACATAGATTTTGAAGCAGATTTAATGTCAAGTCAAAACTTTCACTCAGGAACATTTATTGTCTTCTTGGTGAACAATTCCAGTGTAGATTTGGCCTTGTGTTTTAGGTTATTGTCCTGCTGAAAAGTGAACCACTTTCTTAGCTTTAAAAAAAAAAATTACCCATCTACCAATAGGTGCCCTTTTTTGCGAGCCATTGGAAAATCTCCCGGGTCTTTGTGGTTGAATCTGTATTTGAAATTCACTGCTTGACTGAGGGACCTTACAGATACTTGTATGTGTGGAGTACAGAGATACGGTAGTTATTAAAAATCATGTTAAACACTATTATTGCACAGAGTGAGTGCATGGAACTTATGTGACTTTTTTTCACTCCTGAACTTATTTATGCTTGCCATAACAAAGAGATTGAATACTTATTGACTCAAGACATTTTAGCTTTTCATTGTTGGCCAGGTCGCAGATGTAATTGAGAACTTGTTCTCAACTGGACTACCTGGTTAAACAAAGGTGGGAAAAAAAATGATTATTCATTTGTAAACATTTTGAAAATCACAATTCCATTTTGGCATTATGGGGTATTGTGTGTGGGCCACTGACCAAACAATCAAGGGGTGTGAATACTTTCTCAAGGCACTGTATGTTCCACCGCATTAGGTGTAGAACAGGATATATATAGAACAGTGCCCACGTACACTAGAGTCATTTCAGAACAACAAGTCGAAGCACGTCATGGATGGTGCTTGGATGCTTCTCTAACGGTGGCCTATTTACCACCATCCCCTACTTTGTCTGAAGCATCAAACCTCACTTGTGAAGTCTTTCCATGCATGCAAGTCATTACCCAGCTAGCAAATTTGGTTCCTTGGAAGCTGTGGGAACGTATGTTTTTGGTTTCACATTGGTTGTGGGAACGAAGCCATGCGTTTCCTGACCGGTAAAACGGATCGTTCTGAGAATAGAAATGAAAATGTATTTTTAAGTTACAGGGAGGTTCTGAGAACGTTTTACTCTGATTCCTTGAAAGTTTTCCTGGGAGGTTTTATTAACGCTCTGAGAACAGAAATAATAGGGTATTAGGCAGTTTTTGAATAAATTCCTTAAATCTCTCACTGAATGTTTCAATACGATTTTTAATAACACTGATAGCTTATTTGGGGTTCGCTTTTTTCTTACTCCAAGCACAGATAGGGCCCATGGAAATTTGTTTCCTTATGCATTAATCATGCAAACACATCTTTTTTATTGTGACACAGCATCAGTGAGATTCAAACCTATAATCTTCTGTTCTCTACCCATGGAATTAGTCCACTGCGCCACCAGGATGGAGATAGCATGCCATGTTTTACGCATACAAAGCTGTTCATTTTAGTCTATTCAAACAGACCCCATTTCAAAGGAAACAAGAAAGGTATAAACGCCGACGTTCTGTAGATATCTTTTCCAACTGTCCCGTTATCTGGTTTTAATGTCCATTCTAGAATGCCCTTCTAGCCAATCATAAACAAGTATTCAACAATGCTGTGGTATAAGCACTCATTAAAGGTGCACTATGCAGAAATCTATCCGCCATTTTCTGGTTGTTAAAATCAAAATAGTTTGCCTAATTTCAGTTTATGTGGCAAAACTACCAAGTATAGTGCAGAGAATCATTGTACCATCTAAACCGCTGTGAAATATATTTTCCATTATATATATATTGTATTTTCAGCTGTTTGAAGCTGGTGTACAAAACCGAAAGCCAAAGATGCAAAAAATTAACTTTGAAATAGTGCATATAGAACAGATTTCTATGTGAATTTGGTTGGGTCGCCCAAAAATTTACACATTGCAGCTTTAAGATCAGGGTGTTAAGGCTGTGTAAGGGAGGCGAAGTCAGGTGCAGGAGAACAGAGTAAACAGGCGCACTTTTATTCTGTTCAACAATAGGCACAAAAAATGACATAAGTGCCCAAAAACACGGAACATAAACTATAAAAGTATCGCGCGTGAACATACACTGTTAACAATGACCAATTACACACAAAGACATGATGGGGAACAGAGGACTAAATGCATGTAGATTGATTGGGGAATGAATACCGGGTGTGTATGGAACAAGACAAAACAAATGGACATATGAAAAATGGAGCGGCCATGGCTAGAATGCCGGTGACGTCGATCGCCGAACGCCGCCCGAACAAGGAGAGGAGCCGACTTCGGCGGAAGTCGTGACACAGGGGTGGCCAATTAGGGGGTGTTGCCAACACACCTGAATATATTTAACAAGATAGAGAGTTTTGTTGATGCTAAAAACGGAATGTATATGTTTTTAAAAAACATTCTCAGAACGTTCTGTGAAAGTTCCTAAAGATTTCTTGTGGTTTTTATGGAAAGTTTCCTCAAAGTTCTCGGAACAATTTGAGAACGACTTTAAATAGAACCATGAGGAAACGTTATGCTGAAGTACTGGAATTGCCACAGAAGAACGTTGTTTCTTAACGTTCTCTGAACTATTTGAGAACATTCCCAATGTTAAACCAGATGGAGAATGTTCCTAGAACATTACCAAGATTGAAATTTAATGTAACCATGTCTGAACTTTTAGGAAACCTTCTATTGAAGTAATTAAAAACCAAGAAAATAATGATTTTTTGTCAGATTCCTTAACCTTTCGAAGAGTACGTTCTAAATACTAATAACGGCCCTTACTGCATGAGTTGTTTTTGCACGTGATACCAGAATGCTATGCTGCTGTTCTAGAGTTTTTGCAGCTATTCTCTGCACCCCTCAATGTATCAAGATCACATTGTCTGCTTCATAAGAGGTTTTATAAAACTGTCATTTTTAACCACTCAATCTCTTATCATTTCTTCCTATAGGAGTAGCTGCGAGTATCTATTGTATTATTGATCATTATTTAATTGTTATTATCATCTATATTCAATTTATTATTATCTGAAAGAGGCTTTGTTTTTAGCCCATCTGAGGGGCTGCGAGTGTGAGACAGGGTGGGAAACCTGAGGTTCTAAGTCCATTATATTTCATATGTAACCGATGTGAAATGGCTAGCTAGTTAGCTGTGGTGCTCGCTAATAGCGTTTCAATCGGTGACGTCACTCGCTCTGAGACCTTGAAGTAGTTGTTCCCCTTGGCTTTTGTGGCGCGATGGGTAACGATGCTTCGTGGGTGTCAGTTGCCTATGTGTGCAGAGGGTCCCTGGTTCGAGCCCAGGTTAGGGCGAGAAGAAGGACGGAAGCAATACTGTTACACATAAAATAGTGGCAATCAAACAAAGTGAGAACAGGGTACGAGCATATGGAGTGCATTCGGAAAGAATTCAAACCCCTTAATTTTGTCCACATTTTGTTACGTTACAGTCCTATTCTAAAATGGATTAATTGCATTTTTTTTCATCAATCTACACTCAATACAAAAAAATTGAAATATAGATCCCAAATTAATACAACCACTAGCATCAAAAAAACGTTTTTATGCAATGTGGCTGACTCAACAGGTCAGAGCATTTAGCTTAAAATGTTGAAAAACTATTAGGCTATTTCTTCACATTATAAGCGCAGCAATGCACACATGGCAGTAGGCTATAAAAGTGAATGTTCCTTTAGCGGGAAAACACCATTATCAAAAGTGACCGCAATTGCGATAATATATGTAATGTTTTTATTATAAAGGTGCATTTTTATGGTGAAAATTCTCCTCCCCAAAATTGAAACTCACATGCTGCTTATGTATGTCAGTTAGGCTCTAAACCCCTTGTAAAACGGATTAATGTGCTTAATTTGAAGAAGTTATTTGGCAACTTTAGTTGTGATACAAACCTTATCAAAACATATACAGTGGCAAGAAAAAGTATGTGAACCCCTTGGAATTACCTGGATTTCTGCATTAACATAGTGTGCTTAAACTAATAACACACAAATTATTGTATTTTTCTTGTCTATATTGAATACATAATTTAAACATTCACAGTTTAGGTTTAAAAAGGTACATGAACCCCTAGGCTAATGACTTCTCCAAAAGCTAATTGGAGTCAGGAGTCACGAGTCAGCTAAACTGGAGTCCAATCAATGAGATGAGATTGGAGATGTTGGTTAGAGCTGCCATGCCCTATAAAAAACACTTTTGAGTTTGTTATTCACAAGAAGCATTACCTGATGGGAACCATGCCTCGAACAAAAGAGATCTCAGAAGAATTAAGATTAAGATTAAGACTAAGATTAAGAATTGTTGATTTACATAAAGCTGGAAAGGGTTACAAAAGTATCTCTAAAAGCCTTGTTGTCCATTAGTCCACGGTAAGACAAATTGTCTATAAATGGAGAAAGTTCAGCACTGTTGCTACTCTACCTAGGAGTGGCCGTCCTGCAAAGATGACTGCAAGAGCACAGCGCAGAATGCTCAATGAGGTTAAGAAGAATCCTAGAGTGTCAGCTAAAGACTTACAGAAATCTCTGGAACATGTTAACATCTCTGTTGACGAGTCTACGATACGTAAAACACTAAACAATAATGGTGTTCATGGGAGGACACCATGGAAGAAGCCACTGCTGTCCAAAAAAAACATTGCTGCACGTCTGAAGTTTGCAAAAGTGCACCTGGATGTTCCACAGCGCCACTGGCAAAATATTCTGTGGGCAGATGAAACTACAGTTGAGTTGTTTGGAAGGAACACACAACACTATGTGTTGAGATAAAAAGGCACAGCACACCAACATCAAAACCTCATCCCAACTGTAAAGTATGGTGGAGGGAGCATCATGGTTTGGGGCTGCTTTGCTGACACAACAGGACAACGACCCAAAATCAACAACAGAATGGCTTCAACAGAAGAAAATACGCTTTCTGGAGTGGCCCAGTCAGAGTTTTAACCTCAACCCAATTGAGATGCTGTGGTATGACCTCAAGAGAGCAGTTCACACCAGACATCCCAATAATATTGCTGAACTGAAACAGTTTTGTGAAGAGGAATGGTCCAAAATTCCTCCTGACCGTTGTGCAGGTCTGATCTGCAACTACAGAAAACGTTTGGTTGAGGTTATTGCTGCCAAAGGAGGGTCAACCAGTTATTAAATCCAAGGGTTCACGTACTTTTTCCATCCTGCACTGTGAATGTTTACACAGTGTGTTCAATAAAGACATGAAAATGTATAACTTATTTAATTAATTTAATTAATTGCATTTATTCTCCCATGGAAAAACGAAGCTACAGCGGTGGCTACATTTCATCATCATGTCAACGTATGGACATGTATGGACACCACTGGACATGTAGCCAGATACCTGCCTTGTCAGCAAGCGGGGAAGATATTTCGCAATGTTCAAATGCGGCGAGTATTATGGCTTGGATAGGTTTTAGCCTGGTCGTGGCAGAGGAGAGTGACAGGAGGGTGGATCATGTCACGTAAGCAACAAAGTGAGGTAGTTTGTGCGTGTGATCAGATTGAATGTGTGTGTATGCAATAAGCTATATCAGTGGAGGCTGCTGAGGGGAGGACGGCTCATATTAATGGCTGGAACTGAGTAAATGGAATGGGTTCAAACATGGAAACCATGTGTTTGATGTATTTGATACCATTCCACTTATTCTGCTCCAGTCATTACCACGAGCCCGTCCTCCCCAATTAAGGTGCCACCAACCTCCTGTGAGCTATATTGTATGCAGAGACCATGGCAACTGTGAGGCGAGGTTGTAGATATAATGGGTTATGATTAGTTTATGATTAGATATAATCATAAACAAAGGAGCTAGAGAGGATTATCTAGGTTTATGCTTTGGCGACATCAACGGGATGAATGTTACGTGGACCAGTTATGGCTCTCCTTCCAAAACGTGGTTACATTTGTGTAAACTTCAAGTATTACGAACTATATTCCTAGAAAAAAATCTTTGTAATGTAACAACTCAAATCATGCCCTTATAATCTACAGTAGTAGCCAGCTGATGAAACATGCCAGACTGAAGGTTGTTGGCTAGGGAAAATATGATTTTGAAAAGTTTTCTTGAAATTTCTAAATCATGATTGTGAGAATGCATTACAAATCAAGGAATATCAAATGAATTACATACTTTTCTTTTTATGTTTTATTTCAGCAATGGAGACCAGGAGTTAAACAAAGTGTTTCATTTGAGGTAAACAAACATATGTTACATTTCCATTTTTTGTATTTTATTTGTTATTTACTTTTTACACTTCCCCAATCCCCCTCACCCACCACGCATCAAACACCTCAAGTCATGTATTTCAATACATTTTACAAGTACATTTTTTTTAAAGATCAGCATAAAACGTCAGTTGCCCCCAGATGTAACTTCTCCTATCAGTCATTATATACAGGTCATAGGTCAATCAGCAATCCTTGTCAGCCACTATAGGCCTACTTTTCCCTCAGTAGTACTTGAGGGTGTGGTACTCGCCAAAGCAAGGGACTGCACACAAGGCTGTGTTACAAGTAATATGTAATTGTTGTACTGTATATGTGTTTATAGCTTTGTTTAATGTTGTGTTAGTGTATGTAAGTTGTTTTGTCTAAAACTTTGTTTCCCCTGCTGCTATTGGACCAGGTCTCTCTCGGAAAAGAGATGATACTCAAAGAGAAAAACCTGAATAAATAAAGGTTAAATAAAAAATAAACAAATTAAAAACAATGCTCACACATGTACTTGGTCAAATTCCTTTGTTTAAAAAAAATATTGGCATCCCCTTCCTGTTGGATCTCACTGTGCCACAGGCCCCTGTATTCTCCCACAAAAAGTACTGGAAAAGGGTAGGGCTGCTGTACCAGTTGTCCACAAAGACAGTGTGCCACATTTTGAGGTCAGGCTGGTCATGATCACTGATCCAGATACGCCAAGACCCTCAACACGCCTTATATACAGCATGTGATGGTACCAGTGTAGATGATCTGATCCTGTCAGAGAAACATAAAACAAATAACTAGAGTCCAAATCTTTGGCACTTTGATAGGATGCATTGGTGGAATGCAAGCCTCCCTTTCCAAGCCATGAGAGACTCCTCAATGCACAAGTACCTGTGAGGCACAAACACACTTCCAAATGCCCTGGTCAAGCCGGCCAGGACATTCCACATTTTGTGAAGGGGGTCGGCGTGCTTGGCAGTGGCGTTGTTCAAAGTGGATCCCTCTCAGCAAGACAAGGAAGAGGTCATGGGAGAAAAGGGTTGGGAAAATGGGGTCTGAAGCATTGGGTGTGGTCCAGTAGTCCCTCACAGAGCCCTTCTCTACTAGCCCCATCATCAGCACTGTGATCAGGAAGGTATTCATTTCACTGATGGTAGTGTTGGCCGATTTTGAGACTTTCCCTTTTACGCCAATGGCAGTCTTCTCTTTCAGTTTGAGAGCATACCTGCATATTTAAGTAGGCTAAAAGCATTCTGAATTGTTATACATTTGAAAAGAGAGACTTGAGTTTTTCTCTAATATGATAATGGGCATACCTGTTGGTTTTTTTGCACCACACTCTCCACCAATTCCTCATCAAGGAAGAGTTTAAAAGACTCAGCCTCTGAGGGAGTAGGCAGGGTGCTTTGTACGCCAGACAGGGTGTCATCGACATCTATCTCTGATGGTGTGAAGTGACACGATCTCCAGCATCCTCCTCAACTTTAAACTCTTCTCCCTCACAGTCCACAAGATTGGCAGTGCACCAGCATCTTAGGAAGGTGAGGGATGCTCATTACGTGCAGGGTCTGTCAAGTTACGTTTTTCTGTCAGGACTGAGTGTCACGCCCTGGCCTTAGTTATCTTTGTTTTCTTTATTATTTTAGGTCAGGGTGTGACATGGGGGATGTTTGTGTGTTTTTGTCTCGTATAGGGTGTTTGTATTGTATAGTTTCTTTTTGTAGATTTCATGGGGTTGTGTTCAGTGTAGGTGTTTATGTAAGTCTATGGTTGCCTGGATTGGTTCTCAATTAGAGACAGCTGTCTATCGTTGTCTCTGATTGAGAGCCATATTTAGGCAGCCATAGGCATTAGGTAGGTTGTGGGTAATTGTCTATGTGTAAGTTGCCAGTGTATGCACTTATTTGTTTGGTATAGCTTCACGGTCGTTGTTTTGTTTTAGTGTTCTTCGTCTTTCTTAAATAAATACAACTATGTATTTATATCACGCTGRGCCTTGGTCCTCTCTTTCACCCGAAGACGATCGTGACACTGAGCTGAGCTTCATTTTCATCTGAGCTTCATTTGATAAACTTCTCCTGTTTTGCCCCCATTTATTGATAAATCCCCCATCATAGTAATATTTCCTCCTTCATATCCCCCAATGATGCATTTCCCCACTTCTACCCCCCCATGGATTTGAAACCCCCCCAAAAATGACCCTACCTAAAATGGTTTCCCTGGTTAGCTTTCGTAACAAGTTGTTTACAGTTTTTGACAAATCACAAAGCAAATAAAATGTTATCACCTTACATGTTAGCACCTGTCAAAAACTGTAAATGACTTGTTAGATCATGTGCTTCAGGTTTTAGTTTGTACGTCCAATACCAGATGCGGAGGTCCTGGGCTGGCATGGTTATACAGTGGTCTGTGTTTGTGAGGCTGGTTGGACGTACTGCCAAATTCTCTTAAATGACATCGGAGGCAGTTCATGGTAGAGAAATGAACATTTAATTCTCTGGCAACAGCTCTGGTGAACATTCCTGCAGTCAGAATGCCAATTGTACGCTCCCTCAAAACTTGAGACATCTGTGGCGTTGTGACAAAACTGCACATTTTAAAGTGGCCTTCTATTGTCCCCAGCACAAGTTGCCCCTGTGTAATGATCATGCTGTTTAATCAGCTTATTGATATGCCACAAATATGCTCACTAACAGGGATGTAAACACATTTGTGCACAACATTTGAGAGAAATAACCTTTTTGTGGGTACAGAAAAATGATGGGATTTTTTATTTCAGCTCATGAAACAAGGGACCAATAAAAAATGAATATTTGTAATGTGCTGAAATGTGCCCAAACTAAGTTGATCTTATTCGGGCAATGGCCGTAGCTATCTTTGACATTGTTTATTTGCATGTTATAGTGAATGGCATTCTGGGATTAGGGAGTGTTCGCTTGTCAAACATAAACAAACATGGCTGCCATCATAAAGAATTAAGCCGCTGTTAGGTTAGCTGACACGTGTCTGTTTCCTAAACAATATCACATTTCTCCCTTGTGCTCACCAGAGATGTGGTACATTGTAAACAAGTCTAGCTGTTAGGTTGCGCTGACAGAAAACAAAACATAAGTTAGCGACCTGTTATTTAAACGGGCTTATAGAATGAGTTTGGCTGTGGATTTGTTCCGTGTGATCATATCAAATCAAAATGTTATTTGCCACATGCGCCGAATACAACAAGTGTAGACTTTACCGTGAAATGCTTACTTACAAGCCCTTAACCAACAGTGCAGTTCAAAATATTTACCAAGCAGGCTAAAATAAAAAGACAATAAGAATAACAATAACGAGACTATCTACAGGGTGCACCGGTACCGAGTCAGTGTGCAGGGGGTCAGTGTGCAGGTAACAAACAAACAACTAGTAGCAGCAGTGTACAAGGGGGGGGGGGGTCAATGTAAATTGTCCGGTGGCGATTTTTATGAATTGTTCAGCAGTCTAATGACTTGGGGGTAGAAGCTGTTGAGGAGCCTTTTGGTCCGAGACTTGGCTCTCCGGTACCTGATGCTTGGATGATGAAGTTCGCCTTTATCTTTTACAATAAAAGTTGTGAAGACCCTTATTTTCCATCAGTACAAAACATTAATTAGACGCGTTTGTTGCATCATATGTAGCCGTTCTGTTGATACTGCTCCAATCACATATTTTCTGCGATGGTACGCTGCAGGGACCACTCAACAATGATCACTGTATGTGATCGTATGCGTCAAAAGGTTAAATGTGCTGAGAATGTTCCAAAGCCAAGCAACTACTCTGCACCGTTCCCAGAAAGTTGTGGGAAGGGTGTATGCAAATAACCATGCTCTAAGAAACATATGGTTCTCAGAACGTTATGTGCTAGCTGGGTACTGTGTTTGTTAATCTTCAGCTTGTGGCCTCAAAGGACAACATACCTTGTTAGGGAAGCCTTAAAACTGGAAATAAGCCATACATTTCTGCTGTCCACAAAGCTAGTTATTTACATGATGCAGCTCTCACAGAGGGCACGTCACCCTCATTAAGACAATCGCTCAGGACCAGATTAGCACTGCATTAGCATACAGGAGGGTCCTACAATATAATTACTTTCTATTTCACTGTAAAGTGCAGAGATGGAAATAATTGGGAGAAAATGTATTAATTTCAGGGTGAAATAAAATCAATTAATATCCAGAGTTAGTGACTCACTACAATGGCACCCTGAAGCTTTTTTGTGAAGCGAAAAGTCGGACAGACCTTCGTTAACCAACTCAAAGGAGCTCTAGCCTGGATATTGTTTTAATGACGCAGGCTACAGCAGACAGGAAAGAGAAACTTCCCCCCTTCTAATTAGTGAGAAGTGAAGGGAAACAGAGTTCCAGTAGGAGGAACGGTGGAACAATGAGTCTGTACAGAGAAGACCACGAGGCCAGGCACCTCCAGCAGCCTCCGTAATAGTCATGTGCTGCTCATGTCCCACTGCTCTCCATTTGAAATTCCTCTCCAATTTGAGCTCCTGGGGCCAAGTGATGATTAGTTAAAGGTTGGTCAGTTCATTAGAAGCCAGTCCATGCTTATACCAGCCAGGTCCCATTCGGAGAGTGTGAACACTGTAACTCCTAATGAGATCTACCCCTCTCCGTGCTCCACTCATGTAGTTATTCACCATTAAATAGTTTCTTAAAGTATATATTTCAGATATTCTTTGAGATAACAAATTATTGGTTGATTTGGACGAATTTGGAGATGCAATGCTATATACAAGCATCACATTAGGTTTGATCGTTTCTATGATAAATCAATTAAGCGAACCGCACTGAGTTAACAAAAATTTCACTTTGCTGGAATTCATTTTCCAAAATAATACATAATGGATGCATCATGTACAGAGCATTCGGAAAGTATTCAGACCCCTTGATTTTTTTCACATTTTGGTATGTTACGGCCATATTCTAAAATGCATTAAATTATATTTTTCCTCATCAATCTACACACAATACCCCGTAATGACAAAGCAAAGAGTTTTTTTTTTAAATTCTGGCTAATTTAGAAAAAATGAAAAACGTATACCTTATTTACATAAGTATTCAGACCCTTTGCTATGAGACTCGAAATTGAGCTCAGTTGCATCCTGTTCCATTGAGGTCGAAGGAATTGTCTGTAGAGCACCGAGACAGGATTGTGTCGAGGCACAGATCTGGGGAAGGGTACCAAAACATTTCAGCAGCATTGAAGGTCCCCAAGAACACAGTGGATTCCATCATTCTTAAATGGAAGGAGTTAGGAACCACAAAGTCTCTTCCTAGAGCTGGCCGCCTGGCCAAACTGAGCAATCGGGGGACAAGGCCCTTGGTCAGGGAGGTGACCAAGAAACCAAAGGTCACTCTAACAGAGCTCCAGAGTTCCTCTGTGGAGATGGGAGAACCTTCCAGAAGGACAACCATCTCTGCAGCACTGCCACCAATCAGGCCTTTATGGTAGAGTGGCCAGACGGAAGCCACTCCTCAGTAAAAGGCACATGACAGCCCGTCACGTCTGGAGGAAACCTGGCACCATCCCTACGGTGAAGCATGGTGGTGGCAGCATCATGCTGTGGGGGATGTTTTTCAGTGGCAGGGACTGGGAGATTAGTCAGGATCCTTGATGAAAACCTGCTCCAGATCACTCAGGACCTCAGACTGGGGTGAAGGTTCACCTTCCAACAGGACAACGTCCCTAGGCACACAGCCAAGACAATGCAGGACTGGCTTCAGAACAAGTCTCTGAATGTCCTTGAGTGGCCCAGCCAGAGCCCGGACTTGAACCCGATCGAACATCTCTGGAGAGACCTGAAAATAACCGTCCCCATCCAACCTGACAGAGCTTGAGAGGATCTGCAGAGAAGAATGGGAGAACCTCCCCAAATACAGGTGTGCCAAGCTTGTAGCATAATACCCAAGAGGGCTAGAGGCTGTAATCACTGCCAAAGCTGCTTCAACAAAAGGGTCTGAATACTTATGTAAATGTGATATTTAACTTTTACATTTTTAATACATTTGCAAAAATGTTTTGCTTTGTCATTGTGGGGTATTGTGTGTAGATTGATGATAAAAAAAAAAAGATTTACTAAATTTTAGAATTAGGCTGTAACGTACACTGTAACAAAATGTGGAAAAAGTCAAGGGGTATGAATACTTTCCGAATGCACTGTATAAACCTATTAATGAGATTACTAAAAGACTTAAAATGAAATAATAATAATAATAATACTGTCAAAGTTTTTTTTTAAACTCAACTCTCAGCTATATTACAAAAGTAGTCTTCAGCCTTTCATAACCAAATCAAAACAGTTCAGTGGTTGACTTCTGAATGTAAAGCAGCACCCCTCTGGTCACCTTTGAGCTGCTCCGTCTTTCATACCTAAGTCGGGACAAAGACAGAGACGTGATCGAGGAGACCTGTGCCCTTGCCAAGATGTCAGAATTGCTTGAGTTGTTTTTCTACCCCATTTCTCCATCTCAGGCCAGGCACAGCAACATCAGACTTGTCATGCAAACTCTGTAAAGGTCTAAAATGTTGAGGTCTGATGGTTTCTCTCAGAAATGGATGACTTCAGGTGACTGTTTTAAAATAGAAATTCACGGTGCTACAGTGTATGAATATAAGTTACACTGCAAACTGGCAAACTGACCATAAACAGAGTGAGCTTTGGGATAAGGTAGACCCTAAAAGTGAGGGGGAAATTGTCTCCTTTTGAGTACCTCTTCCAGCACAGCTGTGACTAAAAGGATTCCGGGGCTTTTGACGTAATGGTGAGGAAACTGCCTTGTTGGAGTAATTGCCAAAGGCAGAGAGGGCTTTTTTACTCTCTTCCCCATCTTATCTCCTCATTCTGCTAGACACATGTGCCTTTTTAGGGGCTGCAGAGCTTGGCGTCTTATCAACGATTCCCAGGTCCCTGCAATGCAGAGTCGAATCCACTGTCAAAACCATCCCGTATCATTCCTTCACCAGTACAATTAAGCTGAAATACACATTTCTGGTTACAGATTTATCACACTCAACAAAAGTCTGACGTCTACTGGATTCCATTCCTATAGAATTCCAAGAGTATATGAAACCTGTCAGAGGAACTGACCCAAGAAAGTCACTAGGAGTGGGAACATCTCAATCTAGACAGCAGATCTAATGAAATTAGATTTGAAACGCATACTGGTCATTACCATACAGATAAATGATTCATACAGAGGCAATTATTGGGAGAGATGGAGTGTTAATTTATGAAGGTAAATGACTGAATATGCATCAAAAATATTTGAAACACCTGGTGGCATGCAGATTAAGCACCTGGTTCCATTGCGTCAGAAAACCTAAATCACACAAAACCTAAATCAAAAGATGCAAGGTATTTTGAGCAGTGTAATCTAGTACGTGCAGTAGACAGAATTCGTCAGATACTGTCAATGCAAAACAAAAGCAGGGAACTTCCAGTAAAAGTGCTGCTATTTGATGCATGACTGCCAAGGCAGCTCCATGACAAGAAAAGACAGGCAGGAGTGTTTGCCGTCCATTGTTCACAGGCTATCCAGATATATGCATGCAATCAAAATACCCATATTGTGTTATCACCTCAACCTGCTCAAGTTTAGACAAAGTTGTAATCACAGTGTTGCCTAGAGAAACTTTTCCACTTCCTTGTAGCTCCCCATTGCCATGTTTTCCATCCTGTTGGGAAAGTGACAACCAAATGAGAAGGTGATAGTGTGGGCGGCCAGATGGGGGTGGGATTAGAGCCAGAGAGAGGGTGTAGGCAGAACCCAACTCTTGGCCAAAGACCCAGGATAGATGACCTGCAGGATGCATTACACCTAGAGAGGCATCCTGTCTAGGGCCACATCCTTGGAAATATCACACGCCTACAGAAAGAGCATGGTTTGACAGTTGTAACAAGCTACTGAGAAGAACAATGGATATGAGACCTCCTACAGCATGTTTTGTCTTGTAAAAAGCACAGTCTGTGTAGAATACAAAAGCACACAAAAATGTACCTAAATCTGAGGAGCTTATGTAGAAGCCAAAGTCCTCATCTGGAAAGAAACAATTCAGATATAAAATATTTGGCTTGCCTGCTTACCAGTTGGTAGAATCAATGTTGAAATGCATTATCAAACACATAGCCTATTCATAATACCAAATGTACTTAAAAAAAAAAAAAAATGCAGTGAACAAACAAGTAGCTAGGAGCTGCTTGGCGTGGTATGAAAGTTTCATGAATCTACCATTCATAGCTGTAGGGATTTGAGGAGTACATCATTAGTGTGAGCAGAAAAAGGTCAGTGTGACACTAACATTAGCTCATAAATAATAATTAAGTGATACAGAAATTAGACTTTATAATTACACTTCTCAACAGTATTGTGTGAAGAGCTGCAACGTCATTTTCTCCTGGAGAATATATATATTTTTTGAGTGGTTAAAGTCTAGGCAGAGGAACGTAGTGCGTGCGTGTATGTCTGTTAGTCTTTCAGGTCAACTACAGTTCACTTCGCTATCACCCATCTTCAGCAGCGCATGATATCCGGTTGCTGCTCCGATGACATTTAGGAAGGACCAAGAGGGACCATCACTCAGACCATTAAACAGATGCTGTATTACACATGAACTACAGTAGGTAGGAGCAGTTTTAAACAGACTCCCTAAACTGTGGGGTGCATAATTAAAGAGGGCACAGCAGAGCACCTTGCGGAGCACCTTGATGAGGCAAGCACATTTGCCTGAATGGTCAAAAACAAAAGTCAAAGTGTGAAAAGTCATGCTATATCAGCACCTTGAGGCTTAACTCATCTTTTGTGAGCCTACTCCTTCACACGCAACTCTAAAGGTTAGGGTCTCAGGGGCTGCACACCTCAAAATAGCTCAAGCAACGGCAAGCCTGTCCTGTATTTCCTATTGGAGGTTTTTAAAAAAAGGGTCACTTACTCTAGCTTATGAAGACAATGGGTAGTATTCTAGTACTGTATAAACCCTTGAATGGTACTTCAGGACAATCAAAGAAGCAACATTATGTAATATAATCTTGGCTAGCCATTTGCGGTTCAGTCTGTAAAACCAGCTGTACTGACCACTGCGGAGGGTAGTTTTTCAATAAGCGCAGAATGAATGTACAGTATTTGACTTTGAGCGACAACTTTATTGGGACTTTAAAACAGGGAGGCGTGAATGTATAAGATGTGGTTCTTAGTCTACTGCTATTCTAACCGGATCTGTTTGAAAGGCAATGACACCGGCAGACTATGGAAATGCAGTCTAGTTCCCCAGGCCCATGACCTACAAATTGTTTTGGCGTGATTAAAGTAGAATTCATCAAAGAACGGACTGTTTTACTGTTTTAACGTTCAGGTTAAATCCTATGCATAATTTATACCTGACAAAAAGTGAACTTTTTAAAGCACACAATGTATTTAAAGTATGACAGGCCCCAGCCAGGCAGCAGCCCCTGAGAAAGCAAAGACAAAACAAAACTAACTTAATTCATTCTTTCTGCGTTAAAGCTAAGGTCTATTGATTCAAATCCAGAATCAATGTCATTGCTTGAACAGCGTAATGTCCAAATAATCTTCCTCTTAATAGAGTAAATCATCAACAGTTGATCAGTCATGTTTATTTTACACTATTTTTAGAGTTTAAATGAGAGGTGTTTGATACAAACCTTAGTTGTTGAGTTCGAATCACTGGATATTAGAATGAGAGCTTCACACTCTCTACAATATGGGCCTCTTATGTTATGCCTCTCTCCACGTCATTAGCTAAGTAACTGGCGACGCCACAACAATAAACAAGGTTTCCCTCACATCTCAAACATCTTTCATGTAGCTTTGTTTGCGAGAGCCATATCTCAGCTCCACCTATCTGCACTGCCTTCGCTATCTAGCTCGCCCGAGAATGCATTGGAATTTAGAATTGCTTTGATGAAGCATTGATGCAATAAAGCTATCTGGTCTCATCATGCAGAGCTTGCTTGCTTTTCTAAGCCCCGTCTCTGCCGAGCAGATCCCAGCGGATAAACTCCAACAAGGGGTGGGTTCCAAGTATTGTGTCCACACAGCCTTTGTGATCCAACAACCGATAAGAACCCCTGCTATTAATAGAACAATAATGGAGACCTTTGGCAGAGCGGGGGAAATGACAAGGAATGTAAGTAAATTGCTTACAAGTTAATTCCAACCAATCCCATATTTCATTGAAAAGGTGCAGTGCAGCAGAAAATGAACGCTTAATGCTTTTAGAAGTTCAGTGCCACTGTAAGCAACATTGCCATTACTCAGATTTGATGATGTTAAGAGTAGATACAAGGACAAGAGAGGAAAGAGATCAGTTTATAGCTATGGATGGATGGAGTAGTATTCCTAATCGGTAATACAGTACTGTACTGGCGTAGGCATTCTTTCATTAAACCAATGTTGTACAAAGATATACAATTTTATCAAACTGATGAGAGCTGAAGAGAGACCTGAAAAGAGCTGCCACAGTATTCTTCAAAAACTCGCCTAAATTGTTTATGACAAGGGGGGAAAAAAATACATTTAACACACATTTCAGAGCTCGTTTTAACAAAGCTTTTCAAGCACATCTTATGCCCCCTGTCCCAAATTTAAACGATGAAGCTTTGATGTCGAAAATGCCTTGTTTGTGTTATGGTGGGGATTTAACACTGACATGAAGCAAAAATGGCTTCTAGAGAGTGGGATGCTGTGGGCATCTCTTTAGGCACTCCAGTGAAGCCTGCCGAGCCATTTCCCATGGAGCAATCTGACGGGAAGAGCTGAGCATGAAAGTGACATATTGATGCTGCTTCCTGTGTCTATAATTCATCGGGATGCTCTCAACAAAGGTCTGAGTGTGGGGTTTGATCAGACATGCAATGGGGATTTGCCACTGAATAAAACAAAAACGACACCCCTTTTGCTCCTTTGGACATATATCTAACACAGTATATTAGAGAGAGAAGGTTATGCATACACCGCCCACTAGTGCCAGGTAAATAGTGAATCGTGATCAAGGAAAGGTAGGTACACAGGTGGGAATAAAGCAATCTATTGGTTGCCTGTAACAAAACAACATATTTCTCAGCTAAAGCTGTCTTAACATCACCTCATCTTTCTGTATATAACATTAGGCTATTATAAGATATATAAGATCTTCTGACGTGTTAAATGCGGCGGATAATATTATGCGCAAACATTTTTAGCACTGGTGTGCGTCATAGGGCGATTAACAAGAAGTATATCGTTAATAATTCTCAGGCGAGCAAAGCAGATGCCTGTGATTGTGGAGATGGAGAGAGAGAGAGAGAGAGGCGCCTTTCTAACCAATGCATGGATTCCCTGCATCTATTCATATGTCATGACTCATCTTCTGAATGCCCAAAATAGCTTGGCACAAACATGATTCAACCCTTTCCACTCATTCCATTTCAGATCTCTCATTGAGCCCATTCGGAAGCCACGCTGTGGATGAAGGTCTGTCTGAGGATGTTTTCACATATAGTCCTTTTTAAAATAACCGATCTCAGTCCTCTTTAAAATTAACTCTGGGGTTAAAAAAATGCTAAATAAGTCAGTTCTCTTTGTATTCACACTTCCCTTGCATTTGAATGAGGACTCAACTCTTTTGCCAGTTCACTTCAACTATTTTGTGCTCCGAGTCCCCTTTGCATTCACATTTCTATGTTTGGAAAGGAACCGAGATCTTTTCCCGACATTCACTCAATGCACTGCCTACCCAATGTAGCCTACTGCCCCTTTAAGAGAAATAATTGATTTTGTACCCTATGTTGTAATTCTCACAAAATATGTTGTAATCTCACATTATTCAAACCCCACAATCGAATAAACAGTGTATGAAGATCTCTTAGCCTATAGAGCACATATTGCAAACAAATAATCGGAACTAAAAACCCCACACATATATTGTGCAATTTCTGTGCATCCATGACAATCGCTAATTAATATCCAAAAACAGCACACATATTTCCCCCCCCGAACCTGCACATAATCATCTTCTCTCTTTTGTGGCACCATTGTGAGAGGTTATGGCAGAAGAAACAGTGTTGCAGTAGTCTAGTGTGTGGTGCGGGAATAATGACAAGCAAACCTGGGGAGCTTTGTGTTCACATTGCCCTAAAAAAGGGAACCGGACCATGGAATTCAAGCGAACCGAACTCAGACCACCTCTCGAGATGGTCTCAGCTCAGCTCGCTTCAGGGGCTCTTTTGAGGGGTCTGAGTTTCTTTGGAGTGCACACAAAAAAAATTGAAAACACACTGACACAGAATCCATTGTGGCTGTAGATTGTGAGTGATACATTAACTTTGGGATTTTTGATAATGAGGTCCTTTATCTACTTCCTCAGAGTCAGATACCCATAGACTTCCAGTCATTAGCACTGGCTCGCAAAACCACCTCTAACTTCCATACTGGACAATGAGACATAAAAATGGTATCTACGAGTTCATCTGACTCTGGGGAAGTAGACTAAGGGCATCATTGCCAAAAAGTACCCCTTTAATAACAATAGCACACACTTGGTGTGCTGTTGAGTAATATTCAAATACACTTTCATCAAATATTAATGTTCTACAATACATTTTTAGGATGTGCAAATTGGAGAATATTGCCACACGGTTGGCACGATCTAATAGGTTAAACCAACACCGACTGCTCTTTCTACGGGGACCGTTCCAAAGCAGTATGTCTTACAGCCTCGCCACAAGTGGTTCAGGATGGAAAGCATGGTAGAGACAATTTACACTGAACAAAAATATAAACATTGGTCCCATGTTTCATGAACTGAAATAAAAAGATCCCAGAAAAGATCCATACGCACAAAAATCTGGGCACAAAAAAAGGTGACTCTAAAATGTGCAGTTTTGTCACAGGACACAATGCCACAGATGTCTCAAGTTTTGAGGGAGTGTACAATTGGCATGTTGTCTGCAGGTATATCCACCATTCTCTTTTGACAGTGAATTTAATGTTAATTTCTCTACCATAAGCCGCCTCAAATGTCATTTTAGAGAATTTGGAAGATTGTCCAACATGCCTCCCAACCGCAGACCATGTGTAACAATGCCAGCCAAGGACCTCCACACCGGCTTCTTCACCTGCGGGATCGTCTGAGACCAGCCACCTGGTCAGCTGATGAAACTGTGGGTTTGCACAACTGAAGACTTTCTGCACAAACTGTCCGAAACCGTCTCAGGGAAGCTACTCTGCTTGCTCAACAAGGCAGGTCCTACAGAGTCTAGTTTAATCGCAACTGGACTACTGTTCAATTGGCTCAGAACAGGGCAACACAGCTGGCCCTTAAATGTACACGGAAAGCTAACATTAATAATATGCATGTAAATCTCATGGCTCAAAGTGGAGGAGAAATTGACTTCATTATTACTTATTTTTGTAAGAAGTGTTGACAAGCTGAATGCACCGAGGTGTCTGTTTAAAATACTAGCACACAGCTCGGACACCCATGCAGACCCCACAAGACATGCCACCAAAGGTCTCTTCACAATCCCCAAGAGCAGACTATGGGAGGCTCACAGTACAATATAGAGCCATGGCCTATATGGAACTCGATTCCACATCAGGTAACTGATGCAAGCAGTAGAATCGGATTTAAAAAACCGATAAAATACATCTTATGGAACAGCGGGGACTGTGAAAAGACACACACAGGCACAGACACACATGCACATGACAAGACACGCAATCTACACACACACATGGATGTTGTATTGTAAATGTGTAGTGGTGGTAAGAGGGAACACTGAATGTGTTGGGTAAGGTGTTATGAAATGTAATGTCATGTAGTATTTTAAACAGTATGTAACTGTCTTATGTTGCTGGACCCCAGGAAAAGTAGCTGCTACCTTGGCAGCAGCTAATGGGGATCCATATTAAATACAAATACCAGGGTCTTGACCTGACTGCAGTTCAGCATCATAACCGACTTCAGTGCTCACCTTCGATGGCCACTGGCATGCTAGAGAAGTGTGCTCTTCACGGATGAATAACGGTTTCAACTGTATCGGGCAGAAGGACAAGCAGTTTGCTGATGTTAACGTTATGAACAGAGCGCCCCATGGTGGCAGTGGCGTTATGGTATGGGCAGAAATAAGCTACGGACAACGAACACAGTTACATTTTATCACTGGCAAGTTCAATGCACAGAAATACAGTAACGTGACGAGATCCTGAGGCCCATTGTCGTGCCATTCAGCCGCCGCCATCACCTAATGTTTCATCATGATAATGCACGGCCCCACGTCGCAAGGATCTGTACACAATTCCTGGAAGCTGAAAACGTCTGAGTTCTATCATGGCCTGCATACTCACCAGACATTGAGCATGTTTGGGATGCTCTGGATCAACATGTAACCACAGCGTGTTCCAGGTCAGGGCAATATCCAGCAACTTCGCACAGCCATTGAAGAGGAGTGGGACAACCTTCCACGGGCCACAATCAACAGCCTGATCAACTCTATGTGAAGAAGCTGTGCCGCCCTGCATGAGGCAAATGGTGGACACACCAGATACTGACTGGTTTTCTGATCCACGCCCCTACCTTTTTTTAAAGGTATCTGTGACCAACAGATGCATATCTGTATTCCGAGTCATGTGAAATCCATAGATTAGGGCCTAATGAATTTGTATAAAGTTTGATTTCCTTTTATGAACTGTAACGCAGTAAAATCTTTAAAATGGTTGCATGTTGCGTTTATATTTTTTGTGTAAATCTGCCAAGATAAAACAGTCAAAAACAGGACTAGTGTAAGTCATAACAAAATGATTAGAGGGAGCTTTGCCTGATAGTGACTAGGCACTATACACTTACACCGGTGCCAACAGCCAACCCCACAGCCCTTTCAAGAGCAGCTCACGCTGGAAATAATGTGCTCAAACAAAATGACAGAAACAGCAACATGCCAAATGTCTGTATACACATGGACCCACCTCCATTTTGAAACAATATACATTTAGTAGCATGTATGCTTTGACCCAGGGAGGAGGGATAGCGGAGGCTGATGGCTGCTATTCATAACTGTAGAGTCTCTTCTGTGTGGCAAGCCTAGTGATTGCCTAGGCAGCCAGCTTGAGCCCTTTGGTATGCAGACACTGTGGCTGTGAGAGTTGGAGAGCCTTGTCCGTTTTTACAGTATGGTTGTTGGAAACAAGCATCTTCCAGGTCAAACATCTACAGCTGCCTCCCTCTCCAAATCCAAAAGGTTTAATCAACTAAATACAACCCATTGCTGGACATAAATGGTGTGCCGCCAACAAACGATATATTGTATCCAACTGCAGCATTGTTATCGTCGTATTTATTGAGCAAAAAATACAGAACAAAGAAAATAGGCTACATTTAACAGTTCATGACATAATACTCTTGGCTGACAGACCTGAAAATGCATTTAATTTACATGCAGTTATAATATTATTATTATATACCTGTGGCATGTCTATTTTAAGTAGTGATGTAAATCGTGTGCAATGCAAAATGCCAAGATTTTATTCCCTAGATAACATGCAGAAGTATTCAACAGTATCCTCAACAGTATAAAAATGTAGTAGGTCTATGCTATAAAAATAGCACACAAAAAATGATATACAGTGGCAAGAAAAATATATGAACCCTTTGGAAATACCTGGATTTCTGCATAAATTGGTCATAAAATGTGATCTAATCTTCATCACAACAATAGACAAACAAAGTCTGCTTAAACTAACACCACACAAACAACTAATGCTTTAATGTCTTTATTGAACACACCATGTACACAATCACAGTGCAGGGTGGGAAAAGTATGTGAACTGCTTGACACTCCTTTGGCAGCAATAACCTCAACCAAACATTTCTGTAGTTGTGGATCAGACCTGCACAATGGTCAGGAGGAATTTTGGACCATTCCTCTTCACAAAACTGTTTCAGTTCAGCAATATTCTTGGGGTGTCTGGTGTGAACTGCTCTCTTGAGGTCATGCCACAGCATCTCAATTGGGTTGAGGTCAGAACTCTGACTGGGCCACTCCAAAAGGCGTATTTTCTTCTGTTGAAGCCATTCTGTTATTGATTTACTTCTGTGTTTTGGGTCGTTGTCCTGTTGCATCACCCAACTTCTGTTGAGCTTCAATTGGCGGACAGATAGCCTAACATTCTCTTGCAAAATGTCTTGATAAACTTGGGAATTCATTTTTCTGTCGATGATAGCAAGCTGTCCAGGCCCTGAGACAGCAAAACAGCCCCAAACCATGATGCTCCCTCCACCATACTTTACAGTTGGGATGAGGTTTTGCAAGCTTCAGACGTGCAGCAATGTTTTTTTTTGACAGCAATGGCTTCTTCCGTGGTGTCCTCCCATGAACACCATTCTTGTTTAGTGTTTTACGTATTGTAGACTCGTCAACAGAGATGTTAGCATGTTCCAGAGATTTCTGTAAGTCTTTGGCTGACACTCTAGGATTCTTCTTAACCTCATTGAGCATTCTGTGCTGTGCTCTTGCAGTCATCTTTGCAGGACGGCCACTCCTAGGGAGAGTAGCAACCGTGCTGTACTTTCTCCATTTATAGACAATTTGTCTTACCGTGGACTGATGAACTTCAAGGCTTTTAGAGATACTTTTGTAACCCTTTCCAGCTTTATGTAAGTCAACAATTCTTAATCTTAGGTCTTCTGAGATCTCTTTTGTTCGAGGCATGGTTCCCATCAGGCAATGGTTCTTGTGAATAGCAAACTCAGTGTGTTTTTTATAGGGCAAGGCAGCTCTAACCAACATCTCCAATCTCGTCTCATTGATTGGACTCCAGGTTAGCCGACTCCTGATTCCAATGAGCTTTTGGAGAAGTCATTAGCCTAGGGGTTCACATACTTTTTACAACCTACACTGTGAATGTTAAAATGATGTATTCAATATAGACAAGAAAAATATAATAATTTGTGTGTTATAAGCTTAAGCACACTATGTTTGTCTATTGTTGTGACTTAGATGAAGATCAGATCAAATTTGATGACCAATTTATGCAGAAATCCAGGTAATTCCAAAGGGTTCACGTGCTTTTTCTTGCCACTGTATAAGGGGAAACTGTCATTACATGGCTGTTGACAGTACCAGGTCTGGCAAAGAAAACCATACCGTAATTATTATTAGAAGGAAAGAATAGTTATCTACCCTTTCACAACCATTATGTGTTACCCAAAATAATTGTACAAAAAATAAATAAACGGTTATGACATATCAATACAGAAATATGCCTTTGTTTAGATGAAAAGTTCAGATTTTTCTTCCCATTCTGCAGCTATCAGGGCTTGTTTGAGATGTCAGAAAGCACATAAATGTGTACTAACAGAGAGAGAGAGTCCTCCAGACTACCTGAAACAACACCTCTAACAAAAACATTGGCTAACACCTGAAAATCACACTTTGCCACTGCAGTAAGAAAAACTGTCATTTGGTAATTTACAATCGACCGAGAAAAAAAATAAACGTGTTGTACAGTGCAATAAAATGAGCTCAGACGTGAGAACCAAGATCTGACACCAAACAAGTCAAACAAATGGGAATTAAATGCCACCTTCCCCGCTCATGTCTGCATGTCAAACATGTATCGTGGGTGTGCTAAACACCCACAAATCCCCAAGCTCTTTAAGAAGCACAGAATTGGGGGATAAAAAAAAAAGAGGAAAAGGAGGAAAGAGGGGAAACAATGGTCCCCAGAGCAAGTAAAGCTGTGACATCATTGTATGGGTAAGAGGACTATTATGCCACTGGGCTGTACTACACATCACCAGAGGAATGGATAATTACGGAACAATGGACGCCCTGAATGGGATCCCAAAGGAGAAAAACAAGTCACCAAGGAGAAAGGAGCCCAAAAGATGGCTGCACAAAGCATCCTGGACCATGGAGAGGAAGACTAGCCTCAGACAGGGCTTTATTGTGCTATGTGACAGGAGGGAGTTTGAAGGGATTTCAGTCTGTCTGCCTGCCTGCCACCATTTTGGTTTAAGCTATCCAATGTATTGCTCGCCTAACATAAACCGTCAAATAACAGGAAGAGGTTTTATTTCTAAGACTGCTTGTTAGTTCTGCATGTTTGGGTCGGGAGGGACGGGGGAAGATGGAAACAGCTTTGTGCAACTTTCGGGGCTGTGTGTTTGAAACTTGTAGTGATCGTCTGTGGCAGAGACATGTGAGGAGAGGAGTGTGGATGTTTTGAATAGGGATGATCACAGCGCCTCTTCACAAGTCAAAATGTGATGTTTAATTGCATTATTTATCTCTAGGTGATAATAAATGAGGTCACAGCCTTCAGTGGGAAAATTCCAACAAAGAGCTTCCGCTCCTCACTGGCTGAACCCAGAAAAAATAAATTAGAATCAGAAGTCTTTCAAGTCAGACGCTTTGATACAAAACAAGTAGGTTCGATGAAATAGAATTAGTTAGCGCTCACTGGCTGAGAAAAGCATTACAAGGAAATGGAAACCAACAACACCTCTCATTAATAAGTCACAATGATGTAATAAAAAAATACAAGTAGGCATCATCTATTTATGGAATCTATACCAAGTAAGATGCCAGAAAAGGTAGACTGTAGAGGTAGGATGCAGGATTAGTAAGGTGGGCAGAGTTTTGAGGAGGTGACAAAACAGTTCCGAGGAGGAGATGACCACTCTTGGCTAAAAGTCACCCAAATTCCATCGTAACCAACTTAATACACAATCAAGCTAATATACTGTACCTTGGACCATCAGATCAAAGACCAATAAAGGAATAGCCAATCGATGACTACTGAAGGTTACATTACATTATCACACTCACATGTCTACAAACACATATGTAAAATGAATGAACTAGTCCCCCCAAGATGGTCCATTTAGAGCAGTGAGCCATTGAATGCTCTAAGGGACAGAGAGATGACAGCGAGACCACCAGAGTTCTGAAGGATTTTACTTTCTTAGACTCCTCCAAGTTACATCTGAGAGACTGTATGTGTGTGTGTGGTGTGTGTGTGTTGTGTGTGTGTGTGTGTGTGTGTGTGTGGTGTGTGTGGTGTGTGTGTGTGTGTGTGTGTGTGTGTGTGTGTGTGTGTGTGTGTGTGGTGTGTGTGTGTGTGTGGTGTGTGTTTTTGTGTGTGTTAGAGATAATGTATAATTCGCTGCTCACTGACTGGCTTGGATGGAGAGGAGACGTTTCGTTCTGTACACTGGAGGTCTGCCTGCTTCACCTCGGGATTGGGCTGAGAAAGCACGACACTGATCAAGTGGGAGTTCTCTAACTCTGCTGCTTGGCTTCCAAATAAATAATGTACAGCT
Organism: Salvelinus sp. IW2-2015; assembly: GCF_002910315.2. NCBI lineage: Eukaryota > Metazoa > Chordata > Actinopteri > Salmoniformes > Salmonidae > Salvelinus > Salvelinus sp. IW2-2015. The sequence continues at coordinate 971,717 of NC_036872.1, forward strand.
GTCTTCATCCACCACCACCTCTCCTCCTCCTGTTTCTTCCCTCTCTACTGGAGACACTACTGGAAGATTATGAGGTATTATCAAGCCTTCTCCTTTCAATCAACAATATCGCTATATTTTGTTCTGAGATAGTTCTTATTATGTTATAACGTGCATGCAGAATAACTTCAGAATTGAATTTAATATTTTTATTTGTTCATGATATTGTGATACTGTGGAGCCAAACAAGACATACAAGATCTACAACAGAGAGAAAAATGAAGCAACTCAACTTAGAAGAAAAACAATGTGCGTGGCCATACACTTGATCTCCAGTGTACATTTGAACCTGTAAACCATTCCTCTCTGTAGAGAGGAGAGAGCCTGGGAAAGCCAGTATCTGTTGTGGGGCAACAGTGCCCCCTCTTGGGTGTTAGAGGAACCGCCTCTCAACAGATTTGTGAACTGTGGGCTGGCTGCTCCCATTAGCTTGGCTTGCCTCAGGCCTGTAGCTATCTATTCCCAACAGGACCCATGTAAGTGGATTTAAATAAATTAATTCATGTTTTACTTGCTTGGGAGAAAAAAATAATTGTATCGTTCGCATGTCAGAGAGACAGAATACTAAACAACAATTGATAAACCTGGTGTTACCATAACAACCAAGGGAACCATTAGGTTAACATTTTCTGATGAAAAGCTGCAGATGCTGTCCATTTTGATGGACATGTACGGCCTGCTGATACTGTACAGATACAGACTCCCATAAGACTAAAAGGAAAACTGGCCCTCGAGGCCGTCGTTAACAAGCTCCCTGCTCTCTGGTTTCAGGTCTACTTCAGTGTCAACAGGGACAAATGCAGAATTAGCATCCATTTGGAAGCCTGGATGGATCCCCTGAGTAATGCTAAGTAAACAGCCCCTCTGTTTTGAGCAGGTAACAAAGGTGTGTGTGTGTGTGTGTGTGTGTGTGTGTGTGTGTGTGTGTGTGTGTGTGTGTGTGTGTGTGTGTGTGTGTGTGTGTGTGTGTGTGTGCTGTGTGGTGTGTGTGTGTGTGTGTGTGTGTGTGTGTGTGTGTGTGTGTGTGGTGTGTGTGTGTGGTGTGTGTGTGTGTGTGTGTGTGTGTGTGTGTGTGTGTGGTGTGTGTGTGTGTGTGTGTGTGTGTGTGTGTGTGTGTGGTGTGTGTGTGTGTGTGTGTGTGTGTGTGTGTGTGTGTGTGTGTGTGTGTGTGTGTGTGTGTGTGTGTGTGTGTGTGTGTGTGTGTGTGTGTGTGTGTGTGTGTGTGTGTGTGTGTGTGTGTGTGTGTGTGTGTGGTGTGTGTGTGTGTGTGTGTGTGTGTGTGTGTGTGTGTGTGTGTGTGTGTGTGTGTGTGTGTGTGTGTGTGTGTGTGTGTGTGTGTGTGTGTGTGTGTGTGTGTGTGTGTGTGTGTGTGTGTGTGTGTGTGTGTGTGTGTGTGTGTGTGTGTGTGTGTGTGTGGTGTGTGTGTGTGTGTGTGTGTGTGTGTGTGTGTGTGTGGTGTGTGTGTGTGTGTGTGTGTGTGTGTGTACGACAGTGTCAAGTTATTTACCTCAGAATCCTAATTTCTGACCCCGAGCTCCAGCACTGCATCTGGATCCTTCAACGTGGCTTGAGTGGAAGAGTTTTATGATGCAGAGTGGTATTATAAACCAGGAGTTATCTCTGTGTGGTCCCAGGTCGTCACAGCACCAGGTGTGATGACACCAGCCCCAGCCTCCCATGGGGGACAACGCTATGTCCCATATGGCACCCTATTCCCTACTTTTGACCAGGGCCAATAGGTATTGTACTATATAAGTAATAGGGTGCCATTTGGGACACCCCCAAAGACTGCTATCGCTGAGGTTATCATGACAACATCACAGGCTATGGCTGCTTTGAGTCCCTATTCTATGGTTTTAAAGCGGCAATCAGCAGTTGAAACAATAACAAAGTGTTCCCCTCGCCACTGTTTCACTAAAGAGCTGAGGGATGGAGAAATGTAACCAATCTCAAATTCATAGATAGAGCTATGGACTGACAGTCCATGATACCAAAATGATAGTTTTAACAACGTTTTGAGGCTATACATACAGTGTTTGTTTACATTACCTGTGTTTACAAATATTGGAGATAACAAGCTTATATTTTTGGTTCTGATGGAGGTACCACAGTGGAACTAAGCTCATGAGGCATTTTTAAGTTATATTCTTCAAGAATCAATGGGTACATATGCATAATTTAGAAGTCACAAAATGGATGTAGCAACTGCACATTTTTCCTTTAACCTACACAGATTTTAATCATCCTTTATGTTCAAATTATCAGTAGGATCTGGCAGTTTCCTATGCATGCCAATGTTGATCGGGGATCCAGCTCAACTGGACTGGTTTAATGTCACAAAAAAAGTGCAAACGTTGACTGCTTTCATTGCATAGCCACCAGAGATGTATACCTCACGTATGTAAGTACGCAACCCAAGAATGCAATTAGGTATGCAAAATGCCTGTTCTGCCTTCTTGGGAAGCAAAAACACGCAAATGTTTACAGAGACGCAATTTGCAACTCGATGCAACTATGCAGGATTGCCATTTTGCGTAGCTTATTGCATTCATGCGTTTTGTACATTTAGAAGTTGTAATTTAGGCTTTATCTGCATTGCAGGAGCATACTTATTGCACCGCCCTTGCAATTTGTTTTGTAGGAGACTCAAAGTTTTTCTCACCTTTTTGGGGGTGAAAATTCTCTGCCAGACCTTCTCCACGACATCTGGGCCGACAGTGGTCCAGGCCCGGCAGAAGGCCTCCGCCTTCTCTGGGGAGAGATGGATGTTCTCAAACTGCTGCTTCAGGGAGGCTGGCTTAACATGATGATAAACAGCCTGCAGGGGGATAGAGAGAGGATCTGCAATTGGACTCAAGGTACTTTTATTCTTGGCCTTAGCTAAAAAATAGCCTGGGTACCACACCTTGTGGCAAGGAGTGGAATAATAGCTGAACAGACTGGTACCTTGTCTAGCTCAAAACATGCTAAGATGCAGATTCTGCATCTTATCCCATGCATGATAGTAGTCACTTGACAGTATTGTTCTGCAAAACACATATTGTATTGTATTGTACTGAGCATTAAACTAAGCTTTACTTCGTTTTACGTGGCCATACCAATACATTGTTGTTTTGCCAATTCTACACATGATACCTCACTTCATATTGCACAATGGAGATACCTACCTTCAGGATTGCTCTGCACATGACAACTAGAAATTCTCCCTCAGCTTCAGACTAGGAAACAGTACAGTCATGGCCAAAAGTTTTGAGAATGACACAAATATAAATGTTTCACAAAGTCTGCTGCCTCAGTTTGTATGATATCAATTTGCATATACTCCAGAATGTTATGAAGAGTGCAATTAATTAATTGCAATTAATTGCAAAGTCCATCTATGCCATGCAAATGAACTGAATCCCCCCCTCAAAAGAATTCCACTGCATTTCATCCCCGTCACAAAAGGACCAGCTGACATCATGTCAGTGAAACTCTCGTTAACACAGGTGTGAGTGTTGACGAGGACAAGGCTGGAGATCACTCTGTCATGCTGATTGAGTTCGAATAACAGACTGAAAGCTTCAAAAGGAGGGTGGTGCTTGGAATCATTGTTCTTCCTCTGTCAACCATGGTTACCTGCAAGGAAACACGTGTCGTCATCATTGCTTTGCACAAAAAGGGCTTCACAGGCAAGGATATTGCTGCCAGTAAGATTGCACCTAAATCAACCATTTATCGGACCATCAAGAACTTCAAGGAGAGCGGTTCAATTGTTGTGAAGAAGGCTTCAGGGCGCCCAAGAAAGTCCAGCAAGTGCCAGGACTGTCTCCTAAAGTTTATTCAGCTGCGGGATCGGGGCACCACCAGTACAGAGCTTGCTCAGGAATGGCAGCAGGCAGCTGTGAGTGCATCTGCACGCACAGTGAAGTGAAGACTTTTGGAGGATGGCCTGGTGTCAAGAAGGGCAGCAAAGAAGCCACTTCTCTCCAGGAAAAACATCAGGGACAGACTGAAATTCTGCAAAAGGTACAGAGATAGGACTGCTGAGGACTGGGGTAAAGTCATTTTCTCTGATGGATCCCCTTTCCGATTGTTTGGGGCATCCGGAAAAAAGATTGTCTGGAGAAGACAAGGTGAGTGCTACCATCAGTCCTATGTCATGCCAACAGTAAAGCATCCTGAGACCATTCATGTGTGGTGTTGTTTCTCAGCCAAAGGAGTGGGCTCACTCACCATTTTGCCTAAGAACACAGCCAAGGAATAAAGAATGGTACCAAAACATCCTCCGAGAGCAACTTCTCCCAACCATCCAGGAACAGTTTGGTGATGAACAATGCCTTTTCCAGCATGATGGAGCACCTTGCCATAAGGCAAAAGTGATAACTAAGTGGCTCGGGAAACAAAACATCAATATTTTGGGTCCATGGCCAGGAAACTCCCCAGACCTTAATCCCGTTGAGAACTTGTGGTCAATCCTCAAGAGGCGGGTGGACAAACAAAAACCGACAATTTCTGACAAACTCCAAGCATTGATTATGCAAGAATGGGCTGCCATCAGTCAGGATGTGGCCCAGAAGTTAATTGACAGCATGCCAGGGCAAATTGCAGAGGTCTTGAAAAAGAAGGATCAACACTGCAAATATTGACTCTTTGCGTCATCTTCATGTAATTGTCAATAAAAGCCTTTGACACTTATGAAATGCTTGTAATTATACTTCAGTATTCCATAGTAACATCTGACAAAAATGTCTAAAGACACTGAAGCAGCAAACTTTGTGGAAATTAATATTTGTGTCATTCTCAAAAATTTGGGCCACAACTGTACACTAAAGGCTGGAGTGGAAAGGTAGGTTAACGGAGCAACAATGAATGAAAGATTCTTTATTCCAGCTACAGTTTAGGCGGACATCGAGGCCCACCTACCTGTTCTAGAATGAAGAACCAGACAGAGGGCCTGCTTGTCCAATGACAGAGCACTCTGCAGTTTCTGTTCTTCCTCCTCACTGAACATGCGCTCTTCCTGGAGGAAACAAGTAACTAGATAATTCTTTAAAAACATGTGCACTGGGCAAATAATGATTAAAGTAAGCTTAGGTAAAATTATTACAAAGCCTGATGTTTGATGGCACTAGAAAAACGGATGATCACTAGAATGCACCATTCTAGACAAGGGCATTTCCATCGAAAGTTCATAGGAACATATCAAATTTGGTGTCAAATGAAAGCTAAAAGTCAATATTTTTGAAAAAGAAAAAAAGTCTTAAAAGGTATCAGAAACAGATCAAAGCACAATCATGTTGACGTAAAGATCCCTGCCAACTAACAACACTTTTGGAGAAATTGTTTACCTTTTGTACATTTAAGAAATATTGCCTTGTGCCTTGTAATTCGTTACCTTAAACCCACATATCTAAGATATTTTCATATTTCTCTCCCTCATGAGGAGGGAGGATAATGCAAGTTCACAGAAGTAATAAGTAATGGTAGACCGACCAATTAGTTACTGATTTTACTGATATCACATTTGTTTATGAATTATTAAGTAATTAAAACTCGTAATTCCATTACCAAATTGGTAATGGAATTACCAACAAATCAGTAACGGAATTCCTGGAACTGAATTGGCTACAATGGGAAATAATAGTCACAAACCACAGTTGGGTCACCTGCTACTGTCCTCCCTTCCCCTGGCATACTGTTATGTTCAGCTCATAATTGTTTTCTTTCTCTTTCTGTTGTCTGGTGGTCAAACCCCTGGACAACCCCTCCCTCTCTACCTCCCTTTCTCACTCTCCAGTTAATGTCACCTCTCCGAGGTCTTACTTACATTACAATTACCCATAAGCCCTCTCTCTTTCTATTTACTGCAACCAGCATCCTCACCCACTGAGCACGGACCCATACCGGACGTCCATGGACGTTGAAAAGTAGTTGAAATTTGGTCAGTCCTCCCTGACCTTGATGTTAACGTCCTGCAGATGGACCGGAGTGGACCAAATCTGAACCTATCATAGATGTACAGTATGTTTCACAAGTTTGGATAGTACAGTATAGTACAATGAGTAGAGCACAGTAGAGTACAGTACAATACAGTAGTGAGTAGAGCACAGTAAAGAAAAGTAGAGTATAGTACAGTAGAGTAGTGTACAGTATATTGTAATGTACTCTACTAAACTATAGTCTACTTTGCTGACCTCTACTGCACTGAACTCTACCCTGCTGTATTGTACTGCACTGTACTCTACTGTGCTCTGCTGAGCTGTGATGTCCAAACTTGTGAAACATGAGGAGATTCATATCCATAATTATGCATTTCTGTGTAGTACAGATCAGGTACCCATGATGTAATTCCGTTACCGTACTTCTGTTACAGGGTGTGAATCCAATTCACTTACTGTAATTCAATAACCAATTTTTATTTTTTATTAACTCAAGGTGCCATGTCATAGCTGACACCCCATTCTTACTGCAGACATCTGTGAATCTTAATTAGGAACAGATATTTAATAGAGTTTTTGGGAAAAGTGGTCGCATAAAAACCTTTGTTACTGTAATTACATTACCGAAGATTGGCGAATTTGCCAATCTTGGTGTTCTCTGGCAAATGCCAAACGTCCTGCACGGTGTTGGGCTGTAAGCACAATCCCCACCTGTGGACGTCGGGCCCTCATACCACCCTCATGGAGTCTGTTTCTGACCGTTTGGGCAGACACATGCACATTTGTGGCCTGCTGGAGGTCATTTTGCAGGGCTCTGGCAGTGCTCCTCCTGCTACTCCTTGCACAAAGGCGGAGGTAGCGGTCCTGCTGCTGGGTTGTTGCCCTCCTACGGCCTCCTCCACGTCTCCTGATGTACTGGCCTGTCTCCTGGTAGCGCCTCCATGCTCTGGACACTACGCTGACCTTCTTGCCACAGCTCGCATTGATGTGCCATCCTGGATGAGCTGCACTACCTGAGCCACTTGTGTGGGTTGTAGACTCCGTCTCATGCTACCACTAGAGTGAAAGCACCGCCAGCATTCAAAAGTGACCAAAACATCAGCCAGGAAGCATAGGAACTGAGAAGTGGTCTGTGGTCACCACCTGCAGAACCACTCCTTTATTGGGGGTGTCTTGCTAATTGCCTATAATTTCCACCTGTTGTCTATTCCATTTGCACAACAGCATGTGAAATGTATTGTCAATCAGTGTTGCTTCCTAAGTGAACAGTTTGATTTCACAGAAGTGTGATTGACTTGGAGTTACATTGTGTTGTTTAAGTGTTCCCTTTATTTTTTTGAGCAGTGTATATACAGTTGAAGTCAGAAGTTTACATACACTTAGGTTGGAGTCATTAAAACTTGTTTTTCAACCACTCCACACATTTCTTGTTAAACTATAGTTTTGGCAAGACGGTTAGGACATCTACTTTGTGCATGACACAAGTAATTTTTCCAACAATTGTTTACAGACAGATTATTTCACTTATAATTCACTGTATCACAATTCCAGTGGGTCAGAAGTTAACATACACTAAGTTGAGTGTGCCTTTAAACAGCTTGAAAATTCCAGAAAATTATGTCATGGCTTTAGAAGCTTCTGATAGGCTAATTGACGTCATTTGAGTCAATTGGAGGTGTACCTGTGGATGTATTTCAAGGCCTACCTTCAAACTCAGTGCCTCTTTGCTTGACATCATGGGAAAACCTAAAGAAATCAGCTAAGACCTCAGAATAAAAATTGTAGACCTCCACAAGTCTGGTTCATCCTTGGGAGCAATTTCCAAACGCCTGGAGGTACTACGTTCATCTGTACAAACAATAGTACGCAAGTACCATGGGACCACGCAGCCGTCATACTGCTCAGGAAGGAGACGCGTTCTGTCCCCTAGAGATGAACGTACTTTGGTGCAAAAAGTGCAAATAAATTCTAGAACAATAGCAAAGGACCTTGTGAAGATGCTGGAGGAAACAGGTACAAAAATATCTATATCCACAGTAAAATTAGTCCTATATCGACATAACCTGAAAGGCCGCTCAGCAAAGAAGAAACCACTGCTCCAAAACCGCCATAAAAAAGCCAGACTACGGTTTGCAACTGCACATGGGGACAAAGATGGAACTTTTTGGAGAAATGTCCTCTGGTCTGATGAAACAAAAATAGAACTGTTTGGCCATAATGACCATCGTTATGTTGGGAGGAAAAAGGGGGACGCTTGCAAGCTGAAGAACACCATCCCAACCGTGAAGCACAGGGGTGGAAGCATCATGTTGTGGGGTGCTTTGCTGCAGGAGGGACTGGTGCACTTCAAAAAATAGATGGCGTCATGTGGAAGGAAAATGATGTGGATATATTGAAGCAATTTCTCAAGACAGTCAGGAAGTTAAAGCTTGGTCGCAAATGGCTCTTCCAAATGGACAATGACCCCAAGCATACTTCCAAAGTTGTGGCAAAATGGCTTAAGGACAACAAAGTCAAGGTGTTGGAGTGGCCATCACAAAGCCCTGGCCTCAATCCTATAGAACATTTGTGGGCAGAACTGAAAAAGCATGTGCGAGTAAGGAGGCCTGCAAACATGTCTCAGTTACACCAGCTCTGTCAGGAGGAATGGGCCAAAATTCACCCAACTTATTGTGGGAAGCTTGTGGAAGGATACCCGAAGCATTAGACCCAAGTTAAACAACTGAAAGGCAATGCTACCAAATACTAATTGAGTGTATGTAAACTTCTGACCCACTCTATTTCACATTCTTAAAATAAAGTTGTGATCCTAACTGACATAAAACAAGGAATTTCTAAGAGGATTAAATGTCAAGAATTGTGAAATTGAGTTTAATAAATGTATTTTGCTAAGGTGTATGTAAACTTCCGACTTCAACTGTAGCTAGATAGCCAATGAGCTGGGCTTTACGAGAGTATCCGTAAACCCTGTATCTGTCGCACAATGTAGCCGCTAACCTTGTGCCACAGCAATCCTTTTCCTTTTGGACAAAAATTATAAGAATATGGAGAATTATGTTATGAAAACTGGGTGTTTTGCAAATGTTGAATACTGGAAAAGCTAAATTAACATCCAAGTATACAGATTTGACGATATTCTTGCAGAAAAATGTAATATGAATGTAAATGTCTCTATCACGATTTGCCCAAATGTACCTGGGTGACTTCACACTAAATGTCATGTAGTCTGCTCACACATCAAGTTATCCGTCTTAAACTTTGCACATACACTGCTGCCATCTCCTGGACACCATCGGAATTACAACCAGACTGATGGCTAGATGTGGGAACTTTCGGCTGCATTTCAAAGATGGTGGTAGAAAAAAAAACAGTTGTTTTTTTCTGTTTTTCTTCCACCAGATCTATTGTGTTATATTCTCCTACATTCAATTCACATTTCCACAAACTTCAAAGTGTTTCCTTTCAAATGGTACCAAGAATATGCATATCCTTGCTTCAGGGCCTGAGCTACAGGCAGTTAGATTTGGGTACGTCATTTTAGGCGAAAATATCCCTATTAATGCTGTTAGCTGTCCCATGTGTGCCTCTCCCTCCTTCTTCACTGCATTTACATGTGCCATGTGTTTCTCGCCCTCCTTCACTGCATTTACCTGTGCCATGTGTTCCTCTCACCTCATTCCGGAATGCAGCCAGCTGTCTCAGACAGGCGCCCATCTCTACCTTCAGCCCTCTGGGTCTTGTTGGGGGGGATGTTGTTGTGCTTGGCTGTTTTGTGGGGTCTGATCAGACTCGCTCAGGATGGGGGAGTCATCACAGAGAGCGCTTTTCCTGCTGTGCTCGCTCTCTGATCCCGTATAAGTCCAGCTGGAACTGCTTGAGGATGCCCTGCACCATTACTGTCCTAGACTTGTACACATTGACAGGAGATTGTTTCAATTTCCTTAATATCTAGTATTCTGAGTTTCCAACCTGGGCCAATACCCTCTTCTCTTGACACAGTGCTCCTCTAGCACTGTGCCATGCCAGGGGATGGTTTGTGTGGAAAATTAAGTTGTTTACGTTCTCCTCTTTGTAGCCGTCAACAAATAGTGTCTCTGGATTGTCCTTAATCGTATTTTTGTACTTATTCCGTGCAGTATTTTTAATATCCAAGTGGTACTGTACTGTGATGACATCTGCACAGGGTTAAGCCATAGCGCAGGAGGGCTTCAAAGGCCTCTGCATTTGGGTGGGGGAGGCTGTGAAACACTCCTGCCATTGTTAGGCTCAAGAGTTTTCATATCTCACTTCAGTGCTAATTTAAGTTGCAGCCAGGTCTGTTCTGTCCTAGCAACTTGGTAGGCTTATTTACTAGGCTTTACATTAACAAAATTACCTAGAGATTGTCTTTTACTTTTTCAGAAGTAAGTAGGTTCAGACTGAACATTACTCACTCAGTTGTGTGTTGGATGTTATTTCCATGTTTCCTCTGTGGTTCTTCTGCAGGTTTTGGTTTGTTAGAATTTTTTTTGTTGATAGTCCTTGGTAGTCAGAATCCATTCCGGTAATTTTGTCCAAATCAAGGTTTTCGGTATGGAATTTTGATGTAGAAGGTATAAGTCCTGTATAAATCCTTGTGGGGAAAAATCCAAGTTTATCTACATTATTCCAGCTATAATTATATTTTTTTGCAAAAGAACTCAGGAACCCATGACCCCTCTCTCTCTCTCTCTCAGCAACAGCCTGCCTCACTTCCTGAAAGTCATCATGGCACAGTGAAATATAGTGTTATAAAGAGAAATGCCATGGCAGCCAGAGTGCAAATTAGAAATTGCCCAATATCCTGCAACCAATACATTTTCACACATGACATCGTTTTCAAAGTAGCCCCATTTATTAGGAAAACCACAGACATGGCAACCCTGCCGACCATTGTGTATTACTGCATTCGCGACCACCATATTGCACGCTTCATTGAATCACTTTATTACGCAACAAATACGGAATCAACTGAATAGGACATTGTCATCTATGGTTTAATTACTTGTTTTCATAGAACCAGCTATGAAAGAAAGTACATTTTTACTAATTGTGTTGCGCAAGAGCAGAGAAAAGCAGTCACGTGCCATTATCAGCTGAGCTGTCACACGTGATGGCCAAACTGCACCTAAGTGTAAACCACAGTACATTGTGAATCAATTATTAATTGCATTGCAAAAAGTTAGTTTGAATCATAGGATATTTACTGTCCATAAGATGCAAGCTACTTGGATCAACAGCGGCCCAACTTGCTCTTCTTTCAGAAGGCACTATTACACAATTGTATAGTATGAAACCAGGTTCACTGCAAACACATAGGCATTAAATGATTCAATACTTTATTGAGTTGCAAAAAGGAGAAGAAAAAAAATTACATTCACTGATTAAAAATCAAGAGAAAATAATTTGATAAGACAAGATCATTTAGAATGTTGTATACAGACAAGACAAAGAAATACAATTCCATCATATTGTATATAAGAATATTCTGTTCAGTTTGTTTTACAAACTACCAAGGTATGATTTTCCAATACTGTAGCAGCCAATACATAATGGAACACCTCCAGTGAGGGTAGAGGAATGTAATAAATAAATACTTAATTTTCTCAAACAAGCCACATCAATGACAGTCATTTAAAACAAGGAAACAAAGGATGATTTAACGCCAAAGGAATTCACACAGTACCTTCGTGATCTTTGTTGATATTCATTTTGATTTTGGTAAACAAATTGCATCGTAAACATTGGTCAACTTCTGCACAGTGGGTCATGCCGCTATTTGAAGGAAGGTAAGTTTGGCACTTTTATGCTGATGTCTCCAATGTTGATGTTTCTGGGCATTTCGGGAAGGTTCATGTTTTTTACGGCAGATACGGCACGAGCAGGTGCACCTGCAATACCAGCCTACACACAAAACACAGAGAGTTAAGAGTCACCAGAAACGCTTACAAACATATTGCACGTTACAACTTTCACACCACCAGACCTACTCACAATGGACAGGGACACACAACTCCACAGTACTAAATATAAAAGCACTATACGGACAACAGACAAAATGCAAAGCATCAACTATTAACAGACGTGTGCAAATGTACATTCAAATGCCTTGCTTCATATGCACATGCATTATTTAGTTCATTTATGATTTACATCACAACCAGAGCCAATTATGAATCAACTGTGAGAACATAGTGCTACATTCATAGATCTTGAAATATTCAATAGTATTGACTTTTAAAAAGACGGAGGCAGCATTGCTTGAAAAGTGAACCTACCAAATTCTTCAGGACTGATAAGGATACAAATGCAAGGAGAATTGGGTAAAGAAGAAAAAAATTGAATTTGAGATGAGAAGGAAATGAAGCTATAGATGTATAGAATCTTTATTGAAATCCCGAAAACCAAATTTGAACATGACTATAGTGAAATATCTTATTTATTTACGCGTCTTAGGAAAGAGGAACGAACTAGAGCAATATCAGATGGCCTAAAGGAAATTATCACATTGCACTAAGATTTATTTTGCTACATATTTATATTTATGTGAAAGGTTCTCAGATTAAAATTGTTCTCTGTGAAATACAATTCAGTATAGTTTCGTAGTCCTTTTTCTGGCCATTCCTAAAGTACAATAAACAAACTGTTTCACTGAAAGTGGATTTAAAAATGTGGGAACATTTTCAAGGATATACAGTGCATTCGGAAAGTATTCAGAAGCCTTCCCCTTTACCACATTTTGTTACATTACAGCCTTATTCTAAAATTGATTAAATATTTTTTTCCTCAATCTATACACAATACCCCATAATGACAAAGCAAAAACAGGTTGAAACATTTTTGCAAATGTATAATTTTTTTTAACAGAAATACCTTATTTTACATAAGTATTCAGACCCTTTGCTATGAGACTAGAAATTGAGCTCAGGTGCATCCTGTTTCCATTGATCCTCATTGAGATGTTTCTACAACTTGGGAGTCCACCTGTGGTAAATTCAATTGATTGGAAAGGCACACACACCAGTCTATATTAGGGCTGTGGCGGTCACAGAATTTTGTCAGCTGGTGATTGTCAACCAAATAACTTCTGGTCTCACAGTAATTGACCTTTAACTTCTTTGGGGTAGGGGGCAGTATTTTCACGTCCGGATGAAAAGCGTGCCCAGAGTTAACTGCCTGCTACTCAGCCATAAAAGCTGGAATATGCATATTATTACTAGATTTGGATAGAAAACTCTGAAGTTTCTACAACTGTTTGAATGATGTCTGATTATAACAGAACTCATATGGCAGGCAAAAACCTGAGAAAAAAATTCAACCAGGAAGTGGGAAATCTGAGGTTGGTCGTTTTTCAACTCATTCCCTATTGAAGATACAGTGGGATATTGGTCATGTTGCACTTCCTAAGGCTTCCACTAGATGTAAACAGTCTTTAGAGCCTTGTCTGATGCTTCTACTGTGAAGTGGTGCCGAATGAGAGTGGATTGAGTAAGGTCTACCATGAGCTGAACATACGCTGACCATGCGCGTTCATGTGAGAGCGAGCTCTGTTCCACCGCACTTCTGAAGACAAACGAATTCTCCGGTTGGAACATTATTGAAGAATTATGTTAAAAACATCCTAAAGATTGATTCAATACTTCGTTAGTCATGTTTCTACGGACTGTAATATAACTTTTAAAACTTTTAGTCCGTACTTTCCACTGGACTTGCACGCGCGTCGTGAGTTTGGAAAGTGTACTGAACGTTAGAACAAGGAGGAATTTGGACATAAATGATGGACATTATCGAACAAAACAAACATTTATTGTGGAACTGGGATTCCTGGGAGTGCATTCTGATGAAGATCATCAAAGGTAAGTGAATGTTTATAATGTTATTTCTGACTTCTGTTGACTGCACAATAAGGCGGATATCTTTTTGTCTTGATTGGGCTCTGAGCGCCGACCTCAGATTGCATGGTTTGCTTTTTCCGTAAAGCTTTTTTGAAATCTGACACAGCGGTTGCATTAAGGAGAAGTGATTCTAAAGTTCCATGCATAACACTTGTATTTATCAACATTTATAATGAGTATTTTTGTAAATTGATGTGGCTCTCTTCAAAATCACCGGATGTTTTGGTACTACTGAACGTAAGGTGCCAATGTAAACTCAGATTTTTGGATATAAATATGAACTTTACCAAACAAAACATACATGTATTGTGTAACATGAAGTCCTATGAGTGTCATCTGATGAAGATCAAAGGTTAGTGATTCATTTCATCTATATTTCTGATTTGTGAATCCTCTCTTTGGCTGGAAAAATGTCTGTGTTATTCTGTGAATAGGCACTCACCTAACATAATCGTTTGGTTTGCTTTCGTCGTAAAGCCTTTTTGAAATCGAACACTGTGGCTGGATTTACAACAAGTGTATCTTTTAAAATGGTATAAAATACAGTGAGGGAAAAAAGTATTTGATCCCCTGCTGATTTTGTACGTTTGCCCACTGACAAAAGAAATTATCAGTCTATAATTTTAATGGTAGGTTTATTTGAACAGTGAGAGACAGAATAACAACAAAAATATCCAGAAAAATGCATGTCAAAAATGTTATAAATTGATTTGCATTTTAATGAGGGAAATAAGTATTTGACCCCCTCTCAATCAAAAAGATTTCTGGCTCCCAGGTGTCTTTCATACAGGTAACGAACGGAGATTAGGAGCACACTCTTAAAGGGAGTGCTCCTAATCTCAGTTTCTTACCTGTATAAAAGATACCTGTCCACAGAAGCAATCAATCAATCAGATTCCAAACTCTCCACCATGGCCAAGACCAAGGAGCTCTCCAAGGATGTCAGGGACAAGATTGTAGACCTACACAAGGCTGGAATGGGCTACAAGACCATCGCCAAGCAGCTTGGTGAGAAGGTGACAACAGTTTCTGTGATTATTCGCAAATGGAAGAAACACAAAAGAACTGTCAATCTCCCTCAGCCTGGGGCTCCATGCAAGATCTCACCTCGTGGAGTTGCAATGATCATGAGAACGGTGAGGAATCAGCCCAGAACTACACAGGAGGATCTTGTCAATGATCTCAAGGCAGCTGGGACCATAGTCATCAAGAAAACAATTGGTAACACACTATGCCGTGAAGGACTGAAATCCTGCAGCGCCCGCAAGGTCCCCCTGCTCAAGAAAGCACATATACATGCCCGTCTGAAGTTTGCCAATGAACATCTGAATGATTCAGAGGACAACTGGGTGAACGTGTTGTGGTCAGATGAGACCAAAATGGAGTTCTTTGGCACCTGTCTCTTATACACATCTAGATGTGTATAAGAGACAGGCCATGTACCGTCAAATCTTGGGTGAAAACCTCCTTCCCTCAGCCAGGGTATTGAAAATGGGTCGTGGATGGGTATTCCAGCATGACAATGACCCAAAACACACGGCCAAGGCAACAAAGGAGTGGCTCAAGAAGAAGCACATTAAGGTCCTGGAGTGGCCTAGCCAGTCTCCAGACCTTAATCCCATAGAAAATCTGTGGAGGGAGCTGAAGGTTCGAGTTGCCAAACGTCAGCCTCGAAACCTTAATGACTTGAAGAAGATCTGCAAAGAGGAGTGGGACAAAATCCCTCCTGAGATGTGTGCAAACCTGGTGGCCAACTACAAGAAACGTCTGACCTCTGTGATTGCCAACAAGGGTTTTGCCACCAAGTAGTAAGTCATGTTTTGCAGAGGGGTCAAATACTTATTTCCCTCATTAAAATGCAAATCAATTRATAACATTTTTGACATGCGTTTTTCTGGATTTTTTTGTTGATATTCTGTCTCTCACTGTTCAAATAAACCTACCATTAAAATTATAGACTGATCATTTCTTTGTCAGTGGGCAAACGTACAAAATCAGCAGGGGATCAAATACTTTTTTCCCTCACTGTACATGTATGTTTGAGGAATTTTAATTATGGGATTTCTGTTTGAATTTGGCGCCTTGCAGTTTCACTGGCTGTTGACGAGGTGGGACGCTACCGTCCCACGTACCCTAGAGGTTAACACAAACACCGTTAGCATCTCCTGGCTTCCACACAGTCTACAAGTCACTGATGCAGACCTTTGGAACATCTACATTTTAAAAAGTTTAATCAATCCATGTAATATAGCCTACACCTTAACAATAAATCCATTATTTTAGACAGGTCTAAAGAAACATGATATGAAGAAAATGTAGTCTATTTCAGAAGAACAGAATTCAAAACTCAGTTGTCCTTATGTTAGGTCCTGATCTGTCTATGCCATATGGCTGAGGGATACACTAGTTCATTAAGCAGAGAACGTTTGCTTAGAATTCCGTGGCATTATTTTATATTATGAAGAATACAATTGAAGAAACCAATTGAAGAAAGCTGAATAAAATAGAAAGGATATTTTCTCCAAACGATGAGGAAGTGCGCACATGTGGCTAATCTGTGTTGAGAGGTTAACAAAGAAATAGGTACCCCTATATGCTTAATTTAAAATTAGGTAACTTTAGTTCTACAAACGTTGGGGTATGTTTTGATTTTTAATACATTGTAAGGCTGCTTGAAAGGCATGACCTCTGCTTTGTTTTTGGCTCAGGCTGTACACACTTCAGTCTCTCATTCACAATTTGACAAGCATTTGATAATGCCTCAAATTTCCCGGCGGCATCCCCTGTGTGGCCGAAACGCCCCCTAAAAATATATATATATAATAATTATAATTCCCTTCTCCCGAGTGCTCCAAATCTGGGGAAGGGTACCAAAACATTTCTGCAGCATTGAAGGTCCCCAAGAACAAAGTGGCCTACATCATTCTTAAATGGAAGAAGTTTGGAACCACCAAGACTCTTACTAGAGCTGGCCACCCAGCCAAACTGAGCAATCGGGGTAGAAGGGCTCTGATCAGGGAGGTGACCAAGAACCAGATGGTCGCGCTCCAGAGTTCCTCTGTGGAGATGGGAGAACTTTCCAGAAGGACAACCATCTCTGCAGCACTCCACAAATCAGGGCTTTATGGTAGAGTGGCCAGACGGAACCCACTCCTCAGTAAAGGCACATGACAGCCCGCTTGGCGTTTGCAAAAAGGCAACTAAAGGACTCTGACCATGAGAAACAAGATCTTCTGGTCTGATGAAACCAAGATTGAACTTCTTGGTCTGAATGCCAAACGTCACATCTGGAGGAAACCTGGCAACATCCCTATGGTGAAGCATTGGGGTGGCAGCATCAAGCTGTGGGGGTGTCTTTCAGTGGCGGGGACTGGGAGACTAGTCAGGATCGAGGGAAAGATGAACAGAGCAAAGTACAGAGAGAGATTGTTGATGAAAACCTGCTCCAGAGCGCTCAGGACCTCAGACTGGGGCGAAGGGACAAGTCTCTGAACGTCCTTGTGTGGCCCAGCCAGAGCCCGGACTTGAACCCGATAAAACGTCTATGGAGACCTGAAAATAGCTGTGCATCGACGCTCCCCATCCAACTTGACAGAGCTCGAGTAGATCTGCAGAGAAGAATGGGAGAAAAAATACAAATACAGGTGTGCCAAGACGACAAGGCTGTAATCACTGCCAAAAGTGCTTCAACAAACTAGAGTCTGAACACATAACTGAAATATTAAATTTACTTCTTTTTTTAAATTTAAATTTGCTAAATTTTCTAAACACCTGTTTTTGAGTCGCCGTTATGCGGTATTGTGTGTAGATTGAGGATTTAAAAAAAGGCTATAATATAGCAAAAAGTGAAAAGGGGTTTGAATACTTTCCGAATGCACTGCACTGTAATATATTAGAATTGTAACAACTCAGTGGAAACACGCTGAGGTAAGGACTTACTTGTTGGTAATGGGGAGTGACAAGGTTCAGTGTTTGTAAAATATGACAATGTTCAATCTAATGTTTGATTATTAAAATGTACAGACAAGTGTATAGCGACAGCTATTCAATGTGAGAATTATTTCCATAGTATTACCTAATGACATCATTCATGTGGGGAATTGCTGTAATACTGCATCACAGGACCATCTCAATTTAACCAGCATGGCTACCACAGCATTCTGCAGTGATACACCATCCCATCTGGTTTGCGCTTAATGGGACTATCATTTGTTTTTCAACAGGACAATGACCCAACACACCTCCAGGCTGTGTAAAGGCTATTTTTCCATGAAAGGAGAGTGACGGAGTGCTGCATCAGATGACCTGGCCTCCACAATCCCCCGACCTCAACCAAAATTGATGGGTTTGGGATGAGTCGGACCACAGAGTGAAGGAAAAGCAGCCAACATGTGCGCCGCATATGTCAAACTCCTTCAAGACTGTTGGAAAAGCATTCCAGGTGAAGCTCGTTGAGAGAATGCCAAGAGTGTGCAAAGCTGTCATCAAGGCAAAGGGTGGCTACTTTGAAGAACCTCAAATATATTTGGATCTATTTAACACTTTTTTGGTTACATCATGATTCCATATGTGTCATTTCATAGTTTTGATGTCTTCACTATTATTCTGCAATGTAGAAAATAGTACAAATAAAGAAAAACCCTTGAATGAGTAGGTGTTCTAAAACTTTTGACCGGTAGTGTATATTTCCACACTATGAGGTTAGTACTGTTAGGTTAGGTTAGTACATTTCACCATAATGTGAAATGGTGAAAATTATGATAATGCCCTTTTAGTGTAATTGCGGTTTGACCTGCCTGGTGAAATCACCAGGTGGTCAATTAGTTGATAGACCAATAAGAAAAAGGCCAAACCTCTGCCATTAACAGTTATTTTTCAGGTTTTCCCCTCCCTACAAAATTCTTAGAAAAATTGCTGTTTACTAAGAACCTGTTTATTTTTGACCATTTTAATATATATATTTTAAATCACAGTAAGGTACTTATGTTACCCAGAAATTGTTTAATATTGGAGATAAAAACAGCTGCATTGGGCCTTTAATTAACAACATCGCAATGAAATACATGGAAGTTTCAAATGATAATTGATAACATGTTAGCCAAGTAATTTGTGGTTTCAATGCTCCTTTTAGGTACCATTGATACATTTTAGGGTATGCTGTAAAAATATTTAGATGTTAGTGATGTCATTTTGTTATTAAGTGGTCAGCCTATGGAGAACTACGGATAGTGTAAATAAATTTGGGAAGTTACAGTACTTGTTGGAAATTTAGCAGTACCTGTGTCTACCTGTCCTGCCTGGGAGACTGAAAGATAAATGTCTGTAAAGAGAGAAGAATGGAAAGAACTAGAAAGGGTCAGGGGAAAAGAGGAATGAGGAATGTTGTTAAAGCAGATCAAAGAAATTACAGTTTATAAAAATAGAAAGTGATGAGACCTATCGTAGACCGCATTCATAGACTGCACTGAGAAGCCTCAACACCTCCAAAGGCATAGCAACACTTCTGATGTTTCATATTGATGAGCATGTGAAAGTGAACTAAATACAGCCGATCATTCTTCACCAATTTGTATTGATTTTTTTTATTACACACTACTAGGAATTTATGTTGTTTACGTCATTATTTATGGCTCTGAATTAGCGTTGAAGTTTGAATGATCATGACTATAAACACACTGCGGTCTAGGGTAGGTCCAAGAAGGAAAAGACGGAGCACATCTGATGTTTGTTGAGCAGTCAAAGACTTGGCGTACAATACAATAATGATTCCATTTCAAATCAACCACACAATACGGCCAAAAGTTGTTACCAAAGCATGGATTTCCATTATTAGATACAGCCACATTGCTACAGTGAGGTAATATCTGTAAATGTTAGCCAATGGTGCAGCACCAATTTGATATAAAGATAAGTTAACAGCAAGTTACACACCCGTAGGACTTTTGAGTCACACCATGTAACCTTACATTGTGCAGTAAGCAAACAAAACCTAAAATAACTCCTCAAAAGAACTTTGATAAACATTTGTGGCTTTTAAATATTTGGCTTCATATCCATTTATTTAACTGGAATATTTTGTGTGTGTCAATTTAAAAATACACCGGGTCTTGTATTTAGATGGATCAGAATACAGTCATAATGGCATTGTTCTGCAATTGGTAAATGGCAATGATTCCATAAAATTATCTCTGGCTGTAACAATCGGTTTTCATGAATGATGAAATTTAGAAATTGTTTTCAAAGAGATCTGAGAACAAAGAAATGTCTAGGCCTTAATATCTAGACTTGAACATCGAATGTCGTTAATTCAACATCGCTCTCTGACCACAACTAACCATTCAACAGCCATAGAAACACTACCACCATCTCCCCGTTTAAGCAAATACGTCAACACGAGATGTCCAGTCTGTAGAGTGGGATGAGCAATGCATCTCATGAGTGTGTGATTGTTCAGGATCAAGATTCCGCAGATGCATTGGACAATGTGTAAATTTAGATTCCAAAGAAGAGACAATCGGTGTCTGTGATGATGATTATAACTTAGGGGTAGGAAGGAAGATAAATGTAATGCTGTGTGGTTCAGCAGTGCAGTAGCGGAGGGCCAGAGAGCACAAACACTCAGAGTCAGGGCACTGGAGGGGCATGCAGGTTCCAGCATACACACATGCCTACACATACCTGGAGTATGAGAAGTCAGAACGAATTACTGCCACTCTTACCTCTGATTTCTCCATTTTGTTTTGGGCGTCCACCTGTGTGATGATCTCATTCATGTTGGTCTCTAGCACCATTCCTCCCATCACCATCTCTGCCAGTATATTGTGTACCTACAGGTTCAATCCAAAATGTTCTATTTATAGGCTCTTCTGCGAAAACATCCTATTGCTTTCACCCAAAAGAGATGTTTTAGGGGGGATTATTTTCTGTGCCTTTCACATATTTGTAACCTGCTGTAGAGAAAAGGTTCTCACAAACTCGCTCCTCTGTACACATGAATATCAATGTCATCTCTGTGTGTGAAATGCTGCACCCTGTGCAGAAAGTACTGTAATATCCTGCTTCGCTGCCACAGACTTGGCTAGACATGCCCAATAGATTTTCTTGTGACAAGAGCCAGCAGGACTGAAGCATTGTCACAGGGATATCATTAAGATGACGCTGATGGACACAGCCGCCCTGTTTCTACAAGGATTTTGCTGCATACAAGCATTTCGCTGGACCCGCTATAACATCTGCTAAACTGTGTACACGGCCAACTTTGATTTGACGGGAGATGAATTCAGACAGTCTTACAGTAAACAAATGACACTATAACACAGTGAGTTTCTATGGGAAGTCAGACATTCATTGTGAGCATTTAATGCCGCTGTTTGGAGCAAGGTTGACTTACATCCTTGGTATAGTGAATAAAAATTAAGGATGAAATAACAGGATATAGTTGATAAAATAATTCTCTACCTTGTCCACGTGGAAAATTAAGTCAAGTTCACAAACATTCTCAAAGCATTTGTCCAGGGTTTCCACAAACACCTGTGGAGAGACGATCACATTCACTGAACAGTGTAATAGTTTTTGGTGGACGGTAGATTATCTAAAATTGTGGTACCAAAATGGTTGTAGTTGAACAATGTATATTTTTTCAAATACAATTCCCCTAAGACTTTGGAAACATTACCTGGATAAGGTCAAGGATGCCAAGCTCACTCTCCGAGGAATCGACGCAGAATACGAAGTAGAGCGTAGCATAGTGTCTGTAGATGAGCTTGTTCTCTGACCCACCGATCAACCTAACGACACAAAAACAAAATGAAGGGACAATCAAAACTCTGAACAAGGGTGTACTCATTAGTGCAAACCGTAACAAAACCTTTGCAATGAAAACGTGTTTCTTATTGGGAAAATTCAGGTAGGTCCTGTCCAGCCCGTTTGCATGAGTTTGGAGTCTAGTAAATAAACACCAGTTGGTGTGCGTTTGCCTGGGATCTGTGAAGACTGGCATGCATGTGGAAGTGAGCCACGGTTGGTTAACAGAGATCAATGCAACAACAAGCCATCTGCCCTGTGTGCTTACACTACAAACTGACACGTCAGCAGCACTGTCTCCTAGTACTTCACCTCTACATCTCTACAAGTCCACACGACAAGGGGCACACACTCACACGGCACCAATCAATGCATGGGATAGTCCAGTGTCATGTTAATTAGTCAACACACACATTCCATGATGTGAAACACAGCCAAACATGCTGGTATGATGAACAAGTAAAAGGGTCACGTGTCTAGCGCAAGTTAAGTCCAGGCCAGGTACAGAAGCCTTGAACAATCTTTGTAAGGCCTGGTAAAAACATGTTGACCCGGATCTGCTTGAGCAACATCATACTTGCTGATGAGCATAAACAGCAGCAACAATCATATACCAGGGATCCCAGGGGGTTTATTTACTAGGAACCAAAAAGAAAAGAAGCAAACAGGCCAAAACAGAGGGAGACTAACCTGAACTTGTCCAATAAGAAAGGCTCATTCTCGACGCAAAACATTTTTCTACGGTGTGCACCAATGATCACACCCCAATTGTATTATTCTGTCATGTGAGAGGGAGGTTCCATAACGCAATAGCCTGCATCATGAATAATTAAATCATATTTAACTATTCATGATGATCCAATTTCTCTCCCCACCAGCTGGCCGCTATCTGATACCACTCTCCCTCTGTCCCTTTGGTCTCCCATGCAGTGCAACGTGTCATGGGGACGTTGCATCGTGAAAAGCTGATTCAACACGTGGAGCGTCTTGTTGAGCAGCCCACATCGTGAGATCAAATCGTTGGTTTGTATCAGTTGTACATGACATTGAAAGGTTATGCATTTCATTGTTACATGAGCAGGAAATGTTAAGACAAAAGCCTTCTATATCAATAGGGTCCAACATAACATATGGGGGTTATTGTTTTCAGTACCTGTGGACAGTTTATGACGTCTTAAAGAAATCTCTTACATTCCACCTTCTAGGAAATTGCAGACGTTCTCATCCCTTTTGGATACCAGATGAAATGTTTCTCTGATGATTTGTTGTTCTGTGTCTTCACTCTGTGGAACATAAAGGACAAACAGTCAGTGTGGATGAGAAAACAAAAATGTAAAGCTTTTGGTATAGGTCTGCAGAACATTTATGTTTAAAACTATCCATTCTTTTGTTCTGATAATTTACTGATGGCTGAGACTACCATATGTACACACTAATAACCTGGAAAAGTAGTAGTACATCCAAATGGTCACATAACCATGTATTTTTTGAAGAATTGAAAGCAGTAACTTCCCTCAATGTACTACCCTCAATGAGCTTTACTGACTAGCACCAATATTTTATTTTTATTCAAAATAGTTTGAAGATACACTACATGACCAACAGTATGAGGACACCTGCTCATCAAACATCTCATTCCAAAAGTCATGGGCAATAATGTGGAGTTGGTCCTTTGCTACTATAACAGCCTCCACTCTTCTGGGAAGGCATTTCACTAGATGTTGGAACATTGCTGCAGGGACTTGCTTCCATTCAACAGCAAGATCATTAGTGAGGTTGGGCACTAATGCTGGGCGATTAGGCTTGGCTCGCAGTCAGCATTCCAATTCATCCCAAAGGTGTTTGATCAGGTGGAAGTCAGGGCTCTGTGAAGGCCAGTCAAGCATTTTTTGCAGTAAAATTATATGCAAAATGTACATTTTGACTCAGTAACAGAGAATTGGGATTTATTTTCTTTCAGCATCTTGAGAGAATGAATGCGCAGTTAGGGACCGTCAGCAGAGTTGGCGGTGCTATCTTTATTATCATCATAAAAGCAAATAGTATTTCACATACTGTGGGGCAAAAAAGTATTTAGTCAGCCACCAATTGTGCAAGTTCTCCCACTTAAAAAGATGAGAGAGGCCTGTAATTTTCATCATAGGTACACTTCAACTATGACAGACAAAATGAGAAGAAAAAAAATCCAGAAAATCACATTGTAGGATTTTTTATGAATTTATTTGCAAATTATGTTGGAAAATAAGTATTTGGTCACCTACAAACAAGCAACATTTCTGGCTCTCACAGACCTGTAACTTCTTCTTTAAGAGGCTCCTCTGTCCTCCACTCGTTACCTGTATTAATGGCACCTGTTTGACCGTGTTATCAGTTATAAAAGACACCTGTCCACAACCTCAAACAGTCACACTCCAAACTCCACTATGGCCAAGACCAAAGAGCTGTCAAAGGACACCAGAAACAAAATTGTATAGACCTGCACCAGGCTGGGAAGACTGAATCTTCAATAGGTAAGCAGCTTGGTTTGAAGAAATCAACTGTGGGAGCAATTATTAGGAAATGGAAGACATACAAGACCCACTGATATCTCCCTCGATCTGGGGCTCCACGCAAATCTCACCCCGTGGGGTCAAAATGCCCAGAAACCACACGGGGGGACCTAGTGAATGACCTGCAGAGAGCTGGGACCAAAGTAACAAAGCCTACCATCAGTAACCACACTACGCCGCCAGGGACTCAAATCCTGCAGTGGTCAGACGTGTCCCCCTGCTTAAGCCAGTACATGTCCAGGCCGTCTGAAGTTGCAAGAGAGCATTTGGATGATCCAGAAGAAGATTGGGAGAAATGTCATATGGTCAGATGAAACCAAAATATAACTTTTGGTAAAAACTAACTCGTCGTGTTTGGAGGACAAAGAATGCTGAGTTGCATCCAAAGAACACCATACCTACTGTGAAGCATGGGGGTGGAAACATCATGCTTTGGGGCTTTTTTCTGCAAAGGGACCAGGACGACTGATCCGTGTAAAGGAAAGAATGAATGGGGCCATGTATCGTGAGATTTTGAGTGAAAACCTCCTTCCATCAGCAAGGGCATTGAAGATGAAACGTGGCTGGGTCTTTCAGCATGACCAATGATCCCAAACACACCGCCCGGGCAACGAAGGAGTGGCTTCGTAAGAAGCATTTCAAGGTCCTGGAGTGGCCTAGCCAGTCTCCAGATCTCAACCCCATAGAAAATCTTTGGAAGGAGTTGAAAGTCCGTCTTGCCCAGCAACAGCCCCAAAACATCACTACTCTAGAGGAGATCTGCATGGAGGAATGGGCCAAAATACCAGCAACCGTGTGTGAAAACGTTGTGAAGACGTACAGAAAACGTTTGACCTCTGTCATTGCCAACAAAGGGTATATAACAAAGTATTGAGATAAACTTTTGTTATTGACAAAATACTTATTTTCCACCATAATTTGCAAATAAATTCATTAAAAATCCTACAATGTGATTTTCTGGATTTTTTTTCTCATTTTGTCTGTCATAGTTGAAGTGTACCTATGATGAAAATTACAGGCCTCTCTCATCTTTTTAAGTGGGAGAACTTGCACAATTGGTGGCTGACTAAATACTTTTTTGCCCCACTGTACATAAAATTTGCATCCAAGCTGAACTGAAATCTTATTTAAAAAATTGTTTTAACAGCTTTTATTTTCCTTAAAACCAGTCAAACTGATGTAATTTGGACATTTTGCACAGAAAATCATTCCTGTTTTTTTTTTTTTTTTTGCATTTTCTCCGCGATCCCTAAACATCTATGCTGAGCGAGAGAAGCAGAGATGAAGAAAAAAAAACTGATGTCATCTAACATTAGATTGGAGCATTAACTTCTTTCAGCTAGGGGGCAGAATTTGTATGTTTGGAAAAATAACATTCCCAAGGTAAACAGACTATTTCTCAGGTCCAGATACTAGAATATGCATATAATTGACAGATTTGGATAGAAAACACTCTAAAGTTTCCAAAACTGTCAAAATATTGTCTGTGAGTATAACAGAACTGATTTTGCAGGCAAAAACCTGAGGAAATTCAACCCGGAAGTGCCTTTTATTTGGAAAAATCCCTGTTCCGTTGCCTGCCCCTCCATTTACAATGACTTCCTCAGGCTGTGACCAGGCTTTAGACATAGTTTCAAGCTTTTATTTTGAAAAATGAGCGAGATTTTTCAAAACGCGTCATGTGTCCTTTGATTAGTTACTGCGCGCGAGAGATCTAGCTCGACATTTTCTTTCTCTGTAGTATTGAATAGGTTACCGTCCGGTTGAAATATTATCGATTATGTATGTTAAAAACAAACTGAGAATTGATTATAAAAAACGTTTGACATGTTTCTACGAACATTACGGATACTTTTTTGAATTTGTCTGCCTTTCAGGACCGGAACGAGCCTGTGGTTTTCTGAACATAACGCGCAAACCAAATGGCAGATTTTGGTTATAAAACTAATCTTTATCGAACAAAAATAACATTTATTGTGTAACTGGGAGTCTCGTGAGTGCAAACATCCGAAGATTATCAAAGGTAAGCGATTCATTTTATTGCTTTTCTGACTTTCGTGACCAAGCTAATTTGCGGCTAGCTGTTCTTACTGTTTTGTCTAGTGATTGATAAACTCACAAACGCTTGGATTGCTTTCGCTGTAAAGCATATTTTCTAAATCTGACACGATAGGTGGATTAACAACAAGCTAAGCTATGTTTTGGTATATTTCACTTATGATTTCATGATTATAAATATTTATTTTTATTTTTATTTTTATTTGGCGCTCTGCAATTCAGCGGTTGTTCACGAAAATTATCCCGCTAAAGGGATCCGTGCGTCAAGAAGTTAAGGGAAGTGATACCGAGATGGGGCTTATTTCGGACATTAGATTCTGATCAAGGAACGCATTTCACTTCTAAAGTGCTACAAGCGGTACGTAAGGCTTTGGGAATCTCCCATGCTATTCATTGCCCGTATAGGCCGCAAGCGGCGGGATTAGTGATTTGGCGATAATGGGAAAATCTATGTTATCCTATTGTCAGAAAATGACCCATGCGTTGCAATGTGTATTATCCCAGGTGAAAGCAGCATACGAGGAGCAGGCGCCAGGAGATAACCGAGAGCACAGGCTGACTCCTGGAGAGCGAGTGTGCATCAAGATCCACCAGGCGGGGGTGCTGGGACGGCGTTGGTCAGGACCATGCACCCGCAGCGGTAAAGACCACAACCTCTCCTCGGTGGGTTCACACTTCTCACGTGAAACGATATCCCGCAGCATAATGGGCGAGTTAGAAGTCGCCATGATAGTTGAAGCGAAGCTAAAGTGAGAGAGGATGAGTCCACTGTAGACAAGCAGTTGGGTTGGGTCTGGGAGCTATTTTAACCGACACAGTTTTGGTGTCTGTTGCTTTGATGGTTACTGAACCATGTAAATAAGATAGTCAATCTATTAGCATAGAATGAGTTGCTAAATATGAAGACACGAGAATGCATTGGGGTAAAGTCGGTACTAACGCCACGGATACTAGACAGGTCACTCATCACAAAGGTCTGGTGATATGGGTGGAGACACTTGATAACGAACTAGCACATTGGACGTAGGTTGTTCTGAACGAGGTGTGGTTTTGTTACAGACAGGAGTGTGGAAGGAACATAATAATACTGAGAGTTTAAAGAATGAAACTAGATTTTCTCTGTTGCCACAGATGGAAGTCATGTGCCAGGGTTCTAGATCAGCTGAAGCTCAGTCGATAACTTTCAGACTAATGTTACCAGAACTCAAAACATTTCAGGAGGTTGATAGCGTCGACACAATCATTGCGCTGACGATGGAGTAGCAAAGGATAGTGTGGGGGAAGTGCTATCTCGTAAAAGGAGGTTTTATTTAATAGCCCTTTAGTGCATTACTGGTGAAGTGGTCAGGGAAAGTTTCAGACACCGGTAGACCACGAACCTGGGGAAAGATAGTTTGTTGGGGTATTTATACTCCCCCCTTAGGACAACATCCTAAGGGGGGAATATGAGAACCAAACTACTCTTACTATTAAGCGTAAGGGGGAAGAAGATGCACATGAGCAGATGAAGGCATACTTGCAGACTCATTTAGGGGCAGAACTAGTGACAAAGACCAACATCCATCAGTGTAGATGGTATGCTGGAGGGGTCACGGGTCAGGCCTACGGAGTGTTAGTTGCAAATTCTGGCAGGACCGATATCAGTGCATTCTATGGAGTCCCAAAAACCAAGGCATTAATGTTACATGGAATTGGCAGAGCAGAATTTAATATGACTGGGGCGGAAGTTTGTGTGTCTAGTAAATTAAGGAAGTGGGTACTAGAGTCTCTGGGGAACGATAACTCCTCTATGTATATTGTTACAGGAAATAGCTCGTAGGAAAGGGAGGACAGCTAGTTGTGTACAATATAGGGACTATTATGGAGATGAATTGAACGTTACACATACCCAGATCATGGTGAAAGTAGTAGAGACAGTGTTGTCATCTCAGACACTTGTCAACTTTTAGTAATGAGTTTGTCACAAAAGGCATAACACTTGAAAGAATAGCCACAGATCCCATCTTCTGCAGAGTGTGATTAAGAAACATGTGACTCAGAGTTTGTGTCTGGATTCTCTTCCAACGCCACTAATTGCTCCCCCATTTGACAGGTAGTAAATACTTGACATACCTCCCAGAAGATTGGGACCGAGTGACGGTAAACGGAAAGTGTCAGAAGGTGGCTGCTTATCAACCGTTGGGACCCAAAGTCTACACCGTAACAAGGGTGTTCACAAACGGGTGGAGTGTAGATTGGCCTTGGGATGAGTACCTAACTTAAGCACAGGAAAGTATTATCCACAGGTACCAACTGTAGCAGAACACAGGAGGTCATTGGAGATGTTGGTGGCTAAGGACCAGGGAATGAACTGGGAGACAGGTAAGGAGTATCTGAAAGGTTCAGTCCTAAGTAAACACGAAGATAATCGAAGATACGGTGGAAATTACAAGATTACGTTAGAATGCTATTATTGCATCAAATGGTTGTTTCATGCAACAGAAAAAGGGGTTGTTAGATCGCTCATCTGTGTGTGTTCTACTGAGGATGGGCCTCTGGGAGATAACACTGACAGGAGATTTACAATGTCTTTTGGGTGATAAAACCTAAAGGGACCCCATTCCAGAGCATGAGTTAATGTTTCTGTTCTATATGGTACCAGGGAGAGAGAACTGTTTTTACAGCAGATACTGTCTGCTGTGAATTATAAGTATCTTTCATACAAATCTTAACCTTGTTACCCATTCTTTACATCTGTTCGTCATGTAGGTTGAAAGGGGTGTATTTTAGCTATAAAGGACCGTCGTACTTTTGTCTCGGGGCTCTCAACGAATCATCCGAGGGTGATTCGTCGACCAGCCATCATTATTGTAGGGCACTCAAACATTTCACTTTATGTGTGTGCATTGTATTGACCTGCTCCCTTATTAATAAGTGATTAAAGATTTAGTTTAAGTATAACTGAGTTGTGTGTGTCTCTCCTCATTTGATAGTAAAGAAATTAACCACCACAAACAGCAGGAGAAAGATTCCAGGCAATAGCTATTCTCACGGCAGTCGCTGTAGGGACAAGAACTGAAGGAGCAGTACTAGTAGGATGAAGGATGCTATATTGACAGCATGGAACTGGACTACTGCGCAAATGAGGGGTGTTGTGAGATATGTGTCAGGAGCAGTGTTAGTAATAGCAGGGGTTACTTTGGTGATATTGTTGGGATATCATGTGCTGAGGGCATTGATGTTAAAACGACTACGCAGTGTTGAGTTAACCTCAGGATGAGGTACAATTGATAAGGCTACCGCACGTATATATCGGGTGGCTATGGAGGAAGGTGATGAGGAGCAAAGTGAGAATGACATGGCTTGGGAACACCTCTTAGATCCTGTAGTCTGACTGGGAAGACTGGGAGAAAGCACGAGGAGGCTTTTTAGGGCTTCCATTTTTGCCAACCTCAGCAGAAAAATATCCTCAAGGCATAGTCAGGCTAAGCGAGAGGATGGGATTTGTCATGTTATCAAACTTTGGGTTGTCATGCATATATAATTCTGCATATCTTAACACGTTATTAATGCTGTTATGTTTTAAGTGCCTTTTTGTTGCTTTCCAAGTTGTGTGCTATCACTCTCTTAGGAACCAGGAGAAAGTGGAGAAACTAAAAAGCAGCTCCAGCTGAAGTGTAGGAAGCCAACTGCTTCAGCTGGAATGGCATTCTGTTGTGATGGGATGGAAATAAGAGTGTGCAGGTAGAACAGAGGCCATAAGCCTAACAGTGAATGTTAAATCATGTTTCATTTTTTTTGTTCATGTTTATTATTATTATTGTTTGTTCATTTATAAGTAATTTTCAAGTGTGTGTAATGTTGAACAGTATGGAGTTAAAATGTTCGAAACGGGGGACTGTTGGATTCAGGGTTAAACTTGGAACATTGCTATCCAAGAGACTGGTTTTTACATCAGAAGTGAATGGTTATCTGTAGGAGCCAGATGGCTTTGGAATGTGCTGGGTGGACGGGAGGAAGTCACAGGATTGCTATAGAGGATACGGATGGACATCTGTGGATTAGGTAAAAGAAGGGTTGAGGTCAGGTCAGATCCCCTTAAGGGAGAAATGATGGTTTATTACCCCATTACTTCATCCTTCTGTCGAACCATAATTGATGTAAGGATTGGAGAGAAGGAGGAGTGCCTAAATTGGAGTATATATATACACATACTTGTGGTGGTGGAAACATGTTTCTTCTAATGCAGCTGTATTGATCCTCTGGGAATAATTAAACTTGGTTAAGCTTTCATAGCGTCCGTTGAGTTATTTACTCTTGAGATTTAGAACCACACCCCCCCCTTCAAATTAGTGGACTCGGCTATTTCAGCCACACCCATGGCTAACAGGTGTACAAAATTGAGCACACAGCCATGCATTCGCCATAGACAAACATTGGCAGTAGAGCAGTGACTTTCAACATGACACCGTCATAGGATGCCACCTTTCCAACAAGTCAGTTCATCAAATTTCTGCCCTGCTAGAGCTGCCCCAGTCAACTGCAAGTGCTATTATTGTGAAGTGGAAACGTCTAGGAGCAACAACGGCTCAACCACGAAGTGGTAGGCCACACAAGCTCACAGAACAGGACCGCCGAGTACTTAAGCGTGTAAAAATAATCTGTCCTCGGTTGCAACACCCACAACAGAGTTCCAAACGGCCTCTGGAAGAAACATCAGCACAATAACTGTTTGTCGGGAGCTTCATGAAATGGGTTTCCATGGCCGAGCAGCCGCACACAAGCCTAAGATCACCGTAAGCAATGCCAAGTGTCGGCTGGAGTGGTGTAATGCTTGCCGCCATTGGACTCTGGAGCAGTGGAAACGCGTTCTCTGGAGTGATGAATCACGCTTCACTATCTGGCTCTCCGACGGATGAATTTGGGTTTGGCGGATGCCAGGAGAACACTACCTGCCCAAACGGACAGTGCCAACTGTAAAGATTGTTGGCGGTGGAATAATGGTCTGTGGTTGTTTTTCATGGTTCGGGCAAGGCCCCTTAGTTCCAGTGAAAGGAAATCTTAACAGTACAGCAAACAATGACATTCTAGACAATTCAGTGATTCCAACTTTGTGGCAACAGTTTGGGCCTGTTTCAGCATGACAATGCTCCTGTGCACAAAGCGAGGTCCATATAGACATTTTTGTCGAGATCCGTGTGGAAGAACTTGACTGGACTGCACAGAGCCCTGACTGCGAGCCAGGCATAATCTCCCAACATCAGTGCCCGACCTCACTAATACTTGAGGCTGAATGGAAGCAAGTCCCTGCAGCAATGTTCCAACAACTATTTTTTTTTCTTTATTTAACTAGGCAAGTCAGTTAAGAACAAATTCTTATTTACAATGACGGCCTCCCAAAAGGATGAGAGCTGGGATTAAAAATGTAATGTTTTATTAAATACAAATAGGACAAAACACACTACATAACGAGAGAC
This sequence comes from Salvelinus sp. IW2-2015, assembly GCF_002910315.2. Classification (NCBI taxonomy): domain Eukaryota; kingdom Metazoa; phylum Chordata; class Actinopteri; order Salmoniformes; family Salmonidae; genus Salvelinus; species Salvelinus sp. IW2-2015. The sequence goes on from NC_036872.1 coordinate 1,003,456, forward strand.
CTAAGACAACAGTTTGCATGGCAGCAACATATGACAACATGGTAGCAACAACATGGCAGCAGCACAAAACATGGTACAAACATTATTGGGCACAGACAACAGCACAAAGGGCAAGAAGGTAGAGACAACAATATATCACACAAAGTAGCCACAACTGTCAGTAAGAGTGTCCATGATTGAGTCTTTGAATGAAGAGATGGAGATAAAACTGTCCAGTTTGAGTGTTTTTTTGCAGCTCGTTCCAGTCGCTAGCTGCAGCGAACTGAAAGGACGAACAACCCAGAGATGTGTGCGCTTTGGGGACCTTTAACAGAACGCGACTGGCAGAACGGGTGTTGTATGTGGAGGATGAGGGCTGCAGTAGATATCTCAGATAGGGAGGAGTGAGGCCTAAGAGGGTTTTATAAATAAGCCTCAACCAGTGGGTCTTGCGATGGGTATACAGAGATGACCAGTTTACAGAGTACTGAGTGCAGTGATGTCTCCATTAAGGAGCATTGGTGGCAAATCTGATGGCCGAACGGTAAAGAACATCTAGCCTCTCGAGAGCCCTCTTACCTGCCGATCTATAAATTATGTCTCTGTAATCTAGCATGGGTAGGATGGTCATCTGAATCACGGTTAGTTTGGCAGCTGGGGGGAAAGAGGAGCAATTACGATAGAGGAAATCAAGTCTAGATTTAACTTTAGCTTGCACCTTTGATATGTGCTGAGAGAAGGACAGTGTACCGTCTAGCCATACTCCCAAGTACTTGTATAAGGTGACTACCTCAAGCCCTAAACCCTCAGGTGGTAGTAATCACACCTGTGGGGAGGGGCATTCTTCTTACCAAACCACATGGCCTTTGTTTTGGAGGTGTTCAGAACAAGGTTAAGGGCAGAGAAAGCTTGTTGGAGAGCGTATAACACAAAATCCAGGGAGGGGCCAGCTGAGTATAAGACTATCATCTGCATATAAATTATGAGAGAGCTTCCTACTGCCTGAGCTATGCTGTTGATGTAAATTGGGAAGAGCGTGAGGCCTAGGATCGGGCCTTGGGGTACACCCTTGGTGACAGGCAGTGGCTGAGACAGCAGATGTTCTGACTTAATACACTCTTTGAGAGAGGTAGTTAGCAAACCAGGTCAAAGACCCATCAGAGACACCAATAGTCCTTAGCCGGCCCACAAGAATGGATGGGTCTACCGTATCAAAAGCTTTGGCCAAGTCAATAAAAAGAGCAGCACAACATTGCTTAGAATCAAGGGAAATGGTGGCATCATTGAGGACCTTTTAGGTTGCAGTGACGCATACATAACCTGAGCGGACACCAGATTGGATACCAGAGAGAATACTATATACACATCAAGAAAGCAAGTCAGTTAATTATTAACAAGTTTTCCCAACACTTTTGATAAACAAGGCAAAATAGAAATAGGCCTATACCAGTTAAGATCAGCTTGATCTCCCCCTTTAAATAAAGGAGAAACCGTGACTGCCTTCCAAGCAATGAGAACCTCACCAGAGAGAAGAGACAGGTTAAAAAAGGTCAGTGGAAAGCCTTCCCAGAAGAGTGGAGGCTATTATAGCAGCAAAGGGGGACCAACTCCATATTAATGCCCATGATTTTGGAATGAGATGTTTGACGAGCAGGTGTCCACATACTTTTGGTTATGTAGTGTATTTTAAAAGTTGAGACTTTGAGGACTATAATAATTATGGCTTTGATATCATACAAACAAGCTAAACGTGCACTTCACATTGCCATATCATAAAACTCCTGTAATATACAGTAGATGTTTATGATAACCATGTTTGATCACATGGCGTTTTACCCTGGGTTGTTCTGAACCGAATGAGCCTGTTTGTTGTATTGTGGGGAAAAAAGTGCCGCAGACCATGCATCTCAGTGCACTCGACTCCATTCTATACGCACCAATATTACGAGCTGCTTCTCTTAATTTCTTAGTGAATGCCTAACACTAAAATAGTATTTTATAATTTAGCTTTTATAATAAGCTTTCAAATTATGCCCACCTGACCCAGAATGTGATTTATAAAAATGGACCGGTTTGGGATTGCGTAAACGGTAATTATGTAAAGGCGAAGACGCACGCTTTTGCCGAAGTCTTAAGGCATCTGCATACTAGGTTCGGTTTGCTCATAGCAGAACCCTACTAGGCGAAGTGAACATCCGCGTCTCGCATACTCGCTTATAAAGAAAAGCAGCAATAATTCCGTTTGTCCCTCTTGCGACGCCGTAGTCAGTAAACAGTTCCTTAAAATAGTCTGAATTGATCTAACTCAAGAAATCTGTAATGAATTGACGTATTTGCCGAGGCAATTATATATATATATAGATATATATATATATAAATATATATACACACACACACAGTGGGGAGAACAAGTATTTGATACACTGCTGATTTTGCAGGTTTTCCTACTTACAAAGCATGTAGAGGTCTGTAATTTTTATCATAGGTACACTTCAACTGTGAGAGACGGAATCTAAAACAAAAATCCAGAAAATCACATTGTATGATTTTTAAGTAATTAATTAGCATTTTATTGTATGACATAGTATTTGATCACCTACCAACCAGTAAGAATTCCGGCTCTCACAGACCTGTTAGTTTTTCTTTAAGAAGCCCTCCTGTTCTCCACTCATTACCTGTATTAACTGCACCTGTTTGAACTCGTTACCTGTATAAAAAGACACCTGTCCACACACTCAATCAAACAGACTCCAACCTCTCCACAATGGCCAAGACCAGAGCGCTGTGTAAGGACATCAGGGATAAAATTGTAGACCTCTACATGCTTTGTAAGTAGGAAAACCTGCAAAATCGGCAGTGTATCAAATACTTGTTCTCCCCACTGTATATACAGTTGAAGTCGGAAGTTAGCCAAAAACATTTCAACTCAGTTTCACAATTCCTGACATTTAATCCAAGTAAAAATTCCCTGTCTTAGATCAGTTAGGATCACCACTTTATTTTAAGAATGTGAAATGTCAGAATAATAGTAGAGAATTATTTATTTCAGCTTTTATTTATTTTATCACATTCCGAGTGGGTCATTCTACAATGTAGAAAATAGTAAACAATTAAGAAAACCCCTTGAGTGAGTAGGTGTGTCAACTTTTGACTGGTACTGTAAACTGAACAAAAATGTAAAAGTGTTGGTCCCATGTTTCATGAGGTGAAATAAAATACCCCACAAATGTTCCATATGCACAAAAAGCTTATTTCTCTCAAATGTCTTGCACAAATTTGTGTACATCCCTTAGTGAGCATTTCTCCTTTGCCAGGATAAGCCTGACAGGTGAGGCATATCAAGAAGCTGACTAAACAGCATGATCATTACAGGTCCACCTTTTGCTGTGGACAATAAAAGGCCACTAAAATGTGCAGTTGTCACAACAATGCCACACAACAATGCCACAGATGGCTCAAGTTGAGGGAGCGTGCGATTGGCATGCTGATTACAGGAAAGTTCACCAGAGCTGTTGCCAGAGAATTGAATGTTAATTTCTCAACAATAAACTACCTCCAACATTGTTTTAGAAATTTGGCCAACCGGCCTCAACCGCAGACCATGTGTTAACCACGTCAGCCCAGGACCTCCACATCCGGCTTCTTTACCTGCAAGATTGTCTTAAACCAGACACCCGGACTGAGGGGTATTTCTGTCTGTAATAAAGCCCTTTTGTGGAGAAAAACTCATTCTGATTGGCTGGGCCTGGCTCCCCAGTGGGTGGGCCTATGCCATCCCAGGCCCACCCATGGCTATGCCCCTGCACAATCATGTGGAATTCATAGAGTAGGGCCTAATTTATTTAAATTGACATTTCCTTATATGAACTCAATAAAATCGTTAACTGTTGCATGTAGTGTTTATATTGTTCAGTATAAAATGAGTTTGGAGTGATAACATGATTAGACACATTCTCATAATTCATTGTAGTCTGTCAAGTGCTGACTAAAGAAACAAAATGTTTTAAAAAATCAGTTTGGGGGATCAACTACAATCACATGTAATAAGGCAAAATGGGTGAACGTTCCCTTAAATTGGTTTTGGGAAACCGGCCTGGTCTCAAATTACAGTTTCAGAATATGACTAGTACCGTTAGCTAACAAGTACTGTTGTTTTCAATAATGATGCAGTTAATTAGCACAACTAAGTTTTAGCTAACAACATTGCCATAGCTAACTATTTAACGTTAGCTAGTTGTCAGCCCAAAAAGAAATGGCTAATGTTAGCTAGCTATGTCGTCACATCAAACAAAGCTTTTGTATAAGTAACGTTACGAGAATCCCAGTGTGGTTAGCTAGCTAGTAACTCTTTAACTTTACTGGATTCGTAACGTACAGTAAGTAACGTTATCTAGCTAGATAATTTAAACGTTAGCTGTGTGACAGATTTGCTTGCTATTAACTGTTACTAGTTAGTAGATTATAAACAACCGCATACTCACGTAATGCTCGTAGAATTTAGAAAGCCGAGGTTTTCCATGGTTGTTGAATATTATTATGGCTTTAATCATGATGTTCTGTTTTATGAGGGGCGAAGAAAAATGGTATACCTGGGACGCTGAAATCCGTTTCAATCTTTCTAGCTAGAACGGCTAACAAGCTAAATTACATGCCGCTTCTCAATCCAGTTTTTGCGGAAATACTCCACGTCAAAAACCATTAATCTTCTTCTAACTACAACAGCCGTGGTGGGTCAAACTGCGATGGTAAACGTTTCATTTGACCAGTCAGAACTCAACCTCTCCACCTCTTTCAAGACACTTGAGACAGCTGGAGATGTCCCATTTTACTAGATCTGAAACCACTGGATAGTGTTACCAAAATGGCGGAAAAGTCCTAGCGATCTTCTTCGTGTAGTTTTCCCAGCAGACTAATCGCTTTATTACATGTTGCTGCCTTTCACAGTGTGAATAACACATTTTCTTTACGACCCCTGTAGTTCTTCTGCACTAAAATTGCTGTCACTCAAAAACGTATCTGCTGTTTACCCACCAAATCAATCTTCTGAGATTTCCATTTAATCTGTGCGGTACAATTAATGACCATAGCAATAAATCTGACTTTATAAAAACTCATCCTCTCTGGTTCTGTCTTTTCATGCCTATGCCTACTTACTTTGGGGCTTGCAGTCAAATAACTCACCCTTGGGATATCCTTTATTCTTTTCACTGCTTCTGCATAGGAAACATTCTGCCCCACTCGAAACTCTGGCAATCTCAACCTGTCTCTCTCTTATAGTGCACTTCGGATCTCCAGCTGCATGGGCTTTCTCTATCACAACTTTACACTCCATCTGACTATGCCCTCCTGCACATTTCTCACATCGTGGGATCTCCCTTCTACACACTGCTGCAACTGAATCCTTAGCTGAATCCTTAGCACCTAAAGTTCGGTACAGGCCCTCACAGAATAGCAAATGTAAACGAACCTGACCTTATCAGGTAGAAAATATGTGTCAAAGCTCAATGAGACAGACAGGTTTTTCTCAGTTACGCCATTGAGTCTAAGTCTCAGCAAACGGTGGGCGTCACAAACACCAGGAATATTATTTTTCATTTGATCCACCTCTACCCCACTAATCACTCAGGTTGAAACCTGAGACGCATGACTCGAAGCGGCAGCTTCCTCTGGGTGGAGGATGCACAAAACATTCCGAACAATTCCAAATCTCCAAACTTTCACAGATGTAACCATTCCCAGTTTGTCCTTAATTAACCAAGCTTGACACAACGTATGGGTTAGCCAAAAAGCAAGAATTCACTCTTTCCAAAAATGTCACTCCTACCAGTCCAAACTGCCAACTGACTCTATTTCAAGATCCTCAAGAGAGCAAATAGACTTATAGGTAAGTTTACTTGGTTTGTATCCAGGAGACCAAGGTATGTACTCAGGAGACGAAGGTCTGAACTTAGCGCCATTCTTGCGCCCTCACGTCATAGCACTTCTTCTTAGCCAATCAGAAGAACACAATCTTTTTGCTTACACCTAACATACGGGTATCTTGAGGGGCCATCGAGAATTGTGCAGGATTTGAGGCAAGGGGTTGATTTTGGATAAAAGGGGCCATGCAGAAGGTTTTTTTCATAAACTGAAACATGCTTGAGTAGTTTTTGGGAGAATGGAAGTACAGTATAAAGAAAAATGTATGGAGGGTCTTGCCATCTCTGGCAGACTGCAGACCATTTTATGTGGTTTCCTCTTAGGGATGACTTTTATTATATTAACAAAATAAGATATTTGAAGAATGATTCATGGACATGAACAAGTGGAGTTGCAGCCATGGTCCACGTCATAGGCCTGTCCATGTCATAGGCCTGAAAATAACGTCATAGATAGCTATATCATATGATGTGGATAGCTGATACGTAAAAAAATATATATATCGAGGTGTAAAATCTGTCAGGTGTCCAATAAACTTTGTTGTACAATAGGAAAAACTCCAGGCTAAAGCCTACAGCTACAATAACATTTTTATTTTTTAAATGGGCCTATCCATGTCATGTCACCATTTCCTATTTGGTCCAGTCTTTTCATTTAGTAAAGTCGTGAAATAGCTGTGTGGGAGAATGGCATCCCCATTACTCCCATTTACCTGATTTAAATTGGAAAGAGCAATCTTCTGGTTAGGCCTACACCCATACTTCCCACAAGGGCCATCGTTTTCATTTTTGGACATAATGTTTTACCTAGGTTAAGCCACTAGGTGGAGCAAGAACCCAATTGATTTAGATTAATAAGCAAACAAATATACACAGTGTACAAAACATTAAGGACACCTGTGCTTTCATGACATAGACTGACTGACCAGATGAATCCAGGTGAAAGCTATGATCCCTTATTGATGTCACTTGTAGAATCCACTTCAATCAATGTAGATGAAGGGGAGGAGACAGGTTAAAGAAGGATTCTTAAGTCTTGAGACAAGTCAGACATGGATTGTGTATGTGTGCCATTCAGAGGGTGAATGGGCAAGACAAAAGATTTAGGTGCCTTTGAACGAGGTATAGTAATAGGTGCCAGGCGCACCGGTTTGAGTGTCTTAAGACCTGCAACGCCGCTGGGTTTTTAACACTCCTGTGTGTATCAAGAATGCTCCACCACCCAAAGGACATCCATGCAACTTATCACAACTGTGGGAAGCATTTGAGTCAACATGGGCCAGCATCCCTGTGGAACACTTTCGACACTTAGGGATACCTAGTCAGTTGCGCAACTGAATGCATTCAACCAAATTGTGTCGTCCGCATTTAACCCAACTCTGAATCAGAGATGTACATCCACGTCACCCGCGCCCGGGAAGCAGTTGTTGTTAGGGCTTAACTGTCTTGCTCGAGCAGAACGTGAGATTTTTCCATCTTTCCGGCTCGGGGATTTGAAGCAAAGTGTCTTAACTGGGCGTTGGGCCACCACGAGCTGCCAGAACAGCTTCAATGCGCCTTGGAATAGATTTTACAAGTGTCTGGAACTCTATTGGAGGGATTCTACACTATTCTCCCGTGATAAATTCCATCATTCGGTGTTTTGATGGTGGTGGAAAACGCTGTCTCAGGTGTCGTTCCAGAATGAGTCTCCCATAAATGTTCAATTGGGTTGATATGGTGACTGAGACAGACAAACACAAACACACACACACACACACCTGCACACTTTAAATCCCTTTTTCTCCTTTGAGACCCCTCTTTCAAAGTCACAGATCTTTTCTAGCAATGGTAGCCTAAATAATGGGCAACTGGGCATTTTTATACATGACCCTAAGCATGATGGGATGTTAATTGCTTAATTAACTGAAGAACCAGACCTGTGTGGACGCACCTGCTTTCAGTATACTTTATATCCCTAATTTACTAAAATGTTTCCTTGATTTTGTCAGTTACCTGTATGTCCAAAGTGTCATGATGCCTGGCCACAACTGTTCATCATGAAATTCAATCTTAATATTGCCAATATTTCTTACAAAAGTGAAAACTATTGGACAAAATGATTAGTTCCGTATATTTTGACTATGTCCTTCTGACCTACATATGTATATATCTATATGCCTATACTGTACACAGTCCATTTCTTCCCAGTTCATTTCCAGTAGCTGGGAACAAATGTTAAACTTTACACAGTGACTTCAATTTAGTCACCGTGTAGTTTGGGGAGGATCCATGGAAGGTGTGCAGAAAGTATAGCAGTGGGTGAAAAAGGATATACAATGGTAATATTAACTAAAGACAAATGTTGACAATAAGCTAAACTACATGACCAAAAGTATGTGGACACCTGCTCGTCAAACATCTCATTCCAAAACAATGGGCATTAATATGGAGTTGGTCCCCTTTGCTGCTATTACAGCCTCCACTCTTCTGGGAAGGCTTTCCACTAAATGTTGGAACATGGGGACTTAATTCCATTCAGCCACAAGAGCCCACTGATGTTGGGCAATTAGGCCTGGCTCACAGTCGGTGTTCCAATTCATCCCAAAGTTGTTTGATGGGGTTGAAGTCAGGGCTCTGTGCAGGCCAGTCAAGTTCTTTCACACCAATCTCTACAAACTATTTCTGTATGGACCTCGCTTTGTGCATGGGGGCATTGTCAAGCTGAAACAGGAAAGGGCCTTCACCAAACTGTTGCCACAAATTTGGAAGCACAGAATCGTCTAGAATGTCATGGTATGCTGTAGTGTTAAGAATATCTCTTCACTGAAACAAAGTGGCCTAGCCTGAACCATGAAAAACAGCTCCAGATCATTATTCCTCCTCCACCAAACTTTACAGTTGGCGCTATGCATTCTGGCAGGTAGCGTTCTCCTGGCATCCACCAAACTCAGATTCGTCCATCGGACTGCCAGATGGTGACACGTGATTCATCAGTCCCGAGAACTCATTTCCACTGCTCCAGAGTCCAATGTAGGCGAGCTTTACACCACTCCAGCCGATGCTTGGCATTGTGATCTTAGGCTTGTGTGCGGCTGCTCGACCATGGAAACCCATTTCATGAAGCTCCCGACAAACAGTTCTTGTGCTGACATTTCTTCTAGAGGCAGTTTGGAACTCGATAGTGTGTGTTGCTACGGCGGTCCTGTTTTGTGAGCTTGTGTGGCCTACCACTTCGCGGCTGAGCTGTTGTTGGTCCTAGACGTTTCCACTGAACAATAACAGCACTCTAGCAGGGCAGAAATTTTACGAACTGACTTGTTGGAAAGGTGGCATCCTATGATGGTGCCACATTGAAAGTCACTGAGCTCTTCAGTGAGGCCATTCAACTAACTTGATTTCATATACCTGTCAGCAACAGGTGTGGCTGAAATGTCCAAACACTAATTTGAACGGGTGTCCACATACTTTTGTATACACAGTGAAAACCAAATTATATCCTTCAACCATCATAATGCCTGAGCCTATAAAATGTCTCAGGTTAAACCCTTTCTCTGGCAATGACTGGCATTGAACCCAGATCATCGTGTGCTGCAAATGTTGCAAGACGCTGAGCTAAGCATTGGCAATAGATCAGGGAACTGACCCAAGTCTTCAAGTCTCAGACCTGTTACTCATCGCATGGTTCAATTCCAGTCACCAACCCTCACGTCTCACTTCACCCCCCTTTGACCTCCTCGCCCTCTCCACACCGACCCCAGCAGCTGGTAAACTCAATCAATCCTTATCCCAGTCTGCTGTTCCCATATGCTTCAAGAGGGCCACCATTGTTCCTGTTCCAAAGAAAGCTAAGGTAATTGAGCTAAATGACTACCGCCCAGTAGCACTCACTTCCGTCATCATGAAGTGCTTTGAGAGACTAGCCAAGGACCATATCACCTCCACCCTACCTGACACCCTAGACCCACTCCAATTTGCTTACCGACCCAATAGGTCCACAGACGACGCAACCACACTGCACACTGCCCTAACCCATATGGACAAGAGGAATACCTATGCTGAGATGCTGTTCATCGACTACAGCTCAGCATTTAACACCATAGTACCCTCCAAACTCGTCATCAAGCTCGAGACCCTGGGTCTCGACCCCGCCCTGTGCAACTGGGTAGTGGACTTCCTGACGGGCCGCCCCCAGGTGGTGAGGGTAGGTAACAACATCTCCACCCCGCTGATCCTCAACACTGGGGCCCCACAAGGGTGCGTTCTGAGCCCTCTCCTGTACTCCCTGTTCACCCACGACTGCGTGGCCATGCACGCCTCCAACTCAATCATCAAGTTTGCGGACGACACTACAGTGGTAGGCTTGATTACCAACAACGACGAGACGGCCTACAGGGAGGAGGTGAGGGCCCTCGGAGTGTGTGTCAGGAAAATAACCTCACACTCAACGTCAACAAAACAAAGGAGATGATGTGGACTTCAGGAAACAGCAGAGGTAGCACCCCCCTATCCACATCGACGGACAGTAGTGGAGAGGGTAGTAAGTTTTAAGTTCCTCGGCGTACACATCACGGACAAACTGAATTGGTCCACCAACACAGACAGCGTTGTGAAGAAGGCGCAGCAGTGCCTCTTCAACCTCAGGAGGCTGAAGAAATTCGGCTTGTCACCAAAAGCACTCACAAACTTCTACAGACGCACAATCGAGAGCATCCTGTCGGGCTGTATCACCGCCTGGTACGGCAACTGCTCCGCCACAACCGTAAGGCTCTCCAGAGGGTAGTGAGGTCTGCACAACGCACACTGGGGGCAAACTACCTGCCCTCCAGGACACCTACACCACCCGATGTCACAGGAAGGCCATAAAGATCATCAAGGACAACAACCACCGGAGCCACTGCCTGTTCACCCCGCTATCATCCAGAAGGCGAGGTCAGTACAGGTGCATCAAAGCAGGGACCGAGAGACTGAAAAACAGCTTCTATCTCAAGGCCATCAGACTGTTAAACAGCCACCACTAACATCGAGTGGCTGCTGCCAACATACTGACTCAACTCCAGCTCACTTTAATAATGGAAATTGATCAAAAATGTATCACTAGCCACTTTAAAACAATGCCACTTAATATAATGTTTACATACCCTACATTACTCATCTCATATGTATATTACCTGCTACTCTATACCATCTACTGCATCTTGCCTATGCCGTTCTGTACCATCACTCATTCATATCTTTATGTACATATTCTTTATCCCTTTACACTTGTGTGTGTATAAGGTAGTAGTTGTGGAATTGTTAGGTTAGATTACTCGTTGGTTATTACTGCATTGTCGGAACTAGAAGCACAAGCATTTCGCTACACTCGCATTAACATCTGCTAACCATGTGTATGTGACAAATACAATTTGATTTGACTGAATCTGCAGTGGTGGAAAAAGTACTAAATTGTCAAACTTGAGTAAAAGTAAATATATCTTCATGGAAAATGACTCAAGTGAAAGTCACCCAGTAAAACATTCCTTGAGTAAAAGTATTTAGTTTTAAATATACTTAAGTATCGAAAGTAAATAAAATTGCTGAAATATAATTAAGTATTAAAAGTATAAATAATTTCAAATGTCTCATATTAAGCAACATTTTCATTTTTTTTTTTTTTTTACAGATAGCCAGGGGCACACGCCAACACTGAGACATAATTTACAAGCATGTGTGTTTAGGGAGTCCACCAGATCAGAGGCAGTATGGAGGACCAGGGATGTTTTCTTGATAAGTGAGAGAATTGGACCATTTTCCTGTCCTGCTAAGCATTCAAAATGTATTTTTAGGTGTCAGGGAAAAAGTATATTATTTTCTTTTGGAATGTAGTGACGTAAAATTTGTAAAAAAATATATATAAATAGTAAAGATCAAATTTTATTTGTCACATGTCTAGAATACAACAGGGAAGCTTTACCGTGAAATGCTTACTTACAAGCCCTTAACCAACAATGCAGTTTAAGAAAATAGAGTTAAGAAAATATTTACTAAATAAACTAAAGTAAACATAAAAAAATAAAAGTGACACAAGAAAATAATAATAATAAGACTGTATATACAGCAGGTACCGTACCGAGTCAATGTGTGGGGGTACAGGTTAGTCGATGTAATTTGTACATGTAGGTAGGGATAAAGTGATAATGGATAGATAATAAACAGCAAGTAGCAGCAGTGTAAAAACAAAGGGGGCGGGGTCAATGCAAAGAGTCCGAGTGGCCATTTAATTGTTCTGCAGTCTTCTGCCTTGGGGGTAAAAGATGTTAAGGAGCTTTTTGGACCTAGACTTGGCACTCCGGTACAGCTTGCCATGTGACAGCAGAGAGAACAGTCTATCACTTGGGTGACTGGAGTCTTTGACAATTTTTGGGGACTTCCTCTGACACCGCCTATTATATAGGTCCTGGATGGCAGGAAGCTTGGCCCCAGTGATGTACTGGGCTGTACGCACTACCCTCTGTAGCGCCTTATGGTCGGATGCCGAGCAGTTGCCATACCAGGCGGTGATGCAACCGGTCAGGATGCTCTCGATGGTACAGCTGTATAACCTTTTGAGGATCTGGGGACCCATGCCAAATCTTTTCAAATCTCCTGAGGGGGAAAAGGCGTTGTGCCCTCTTCACGGCTTTCTTGGTGTGTTTGGACTATGATGGTTTGTTGGTGATGTGGACACCAAGGAACTTAACTCTCAACCCTCTACACTACAGCCCCTTCGATGTGAATGGGGGTATGTTCGCCCCTTCTTTTCCTGTAGTCCACGATCAGCTCCTTTGTTTTGCTCACATTGAGGTAGCGGTTGTTATCCTGGCAACACACTGCCAGGTCTCTGACCTCCTCCCTATAGGCTGTCTCATTGTTGTCGGCCTACCACCGTTGTGTCGTCAGCAAACTTAATGATGTTGTTGGAGTCGTGCTTGGCCACTCAGTCATTGGCGAACAGGGAATACAGGAGGGGACTAAGCACGCACCCCTGAGGGGCCCCGTGTTGAGGATCAGCATGGCAGATGTGTTTTTGCCTAGCCTTACCACCTGGGGGGCGGACCGCCAGGAAGTCCAGGATCCAGTTGCAGAGGGAGYTGTTTAGTCCCAGGGTCCTTAGCTTAGTGATGAGCTTCGTGGGCACTATGGTGTTGAACACTGAGCTGCAGTCAATGAACAGCATTCTCACATAGGTGTTCCTTTTGTCCAGGTGGGAAAGGGCAGTGTGGAGTGCTATTGAGATTGCGTCATCTGTGGATCTGTTGGGGTGGTATGTGAATTGGAGTGGGTCTAGGTTTTCCGGAATGATGGTGTTGATGTGAGCCATGATCAGCCTTTCAAAGCACTTCATGGCTACCGACGTGAGTGCTATGGAGCAGTAGACATTTAGGCAGGTTCTTTACTTTCGGGGGCACAGACTAATATATTCTGCTTGAAACATGTAGGGATTACAGACTCTGTCAGGGAGAGGATGAAAAATGTCAGTGAAGACACTTGCCAGTTGGTCCATGCATGCTCTGAGTACACGTCCTGGTAATCCGTCTGGCTCCACGGCCTTGTGAATGTTGACCTCTTTAAAGATCTTGCTCTCATCGGCTACGGAGAGCATGATCACACAGTCGTTCTGAACAGCTGGTGCTCTCATGTATGCTTTAGTGTTGCTTGCCTCGAAGCAAGCGTTAACGGCATTTAGCCCATCTGGTAGAGCTCGCGTCTGGGTGTCCTTTTGTAGTCCGTAATAGTTTCCAAGCCCTGCCACGTCCGACGAGCGTCAGAGCTGGTGTAGTTGGATTAATTCTTAGTCCTGTATTGCCGCTTTGCCTGTTTGATGGTTCGTCTGAGGGCATAGCAGAATTTCTTATAAGCGTCCGGATTAATGTACCGCTGCTTGAAAGCGGCAGCTCTAGCCTTTAGCTCGGTGCGGATGTTGCCTGTAATCCATGGCTTCTGGTTAGTATATGTACGTACAGTCGCTGTGGGGACGATGTCATTGATGAAGCCGGTGACTGAGGTGGTATTTAAAACAATTATAAAGTCAGTTAAGAACATATTATTTTTTACAATGATGGCCTAGGAACAGTTGGTTAACTGCCTTGTTCAGAACTACAGATTTTTACCTTATCAGCTCGGGGAATCGATCTAACAACCTTTCGGTTACTGACCCAACGCTCTAACCACTAGGCTACCTGCCACCCCTGTACACCTGTATACTCCTCAATGGAATTGGATGAATCCCGGAACATATTCCAGTCTGTGCTAGCAAAACAGTCCTGTAGCGTAGCATCCACGTCATCTGACCACTTCCGTATTGAACGAGTCACTCGTACTTCCTGCATTAGTTTTTGCTTGTAAGCAGGATTGAGGAGAATAGAATTATGGTTAGATTTTCCAAATGGAGGGCGAGGGAGAGCTTTGTATGCGTCTCTGTGTATAGAGTAAAGGTGGTGTAGAGTCTTTTTTCCTCTGGTTGCATATGTGACGGATTTAAGTTTGCCTGCATTAAAGTCCCCGGCCAATAGGATTGCCACTTCTGGATGAGCATTTTCTTGTTTGCTTATGGACATCTCGTTGAGTGCGGTCTTAGTGCCAGTGTTGGTTTGTGGTGGTAAATAGACGGCTATAAAAAGTATAGATGATAAACTCTCTTGGTAGATACTGTGGTCTACAGCTTATCATGAGGTACTCTACCTCAGGGGAGCAATACCTTGAGACTACCTTAATCGCGCACCTGCCGTTATTGACAAATAGACACACACCCCCGCCCCTCATCTTACCAGACGTGGCTGTTCTGTCCTACCGATGGACGGAAAACCCAGCCAACTGTATATTATCCGTGTCGTCGTTCAGCCACGACTCGGTGAAACATAAGATATTACAGTTTTAATGTCCCATTGTTAAGATAGTCTCGAACGGAGCTTATCCAGTTTATTCTCCCAAGATTGCACGTTGGCTTATAGAATGATAGGAAGAGGCAGGTTACACACTCGCCGACAAATTCTCACAAGGCACCTTGCTCTCCGCCCCCTGTATTTCCTTATTTTCTTCATGCGAATGACAGGGATTTTGTCCTTCTCTGGAAGCAACATTAAATCCTTTGCGGCCAATGCATTAAAGAAAAAATCTTTGTTCAGTTCGAGGTAAATAATTGCTGTTTTGATATCCAGGAGCTCTTTTCGGTCATAAGAGACGATAGCATCAACATGATGTACAAAATATGTTACAAACAATGAGAAACATACAAAATAGCACAATTGGTTAGGAGCCTGTAAAACGGCAGCCATCTGCTCTGGCACCATTCTATATACCCCCAAAAAATATTTAAGTAGTACTTCAAAGTATTTTTACTTAAGTAATTTACACCACTGTGAATCTGTGACATGGTACCGATGTGATCAAGTGGTTTGTAACTTTGCTCCACGAGATTGTGTTAGCCCACTGAGCTAAAGCCTTTACTCGGGGCGCAAACACATCTTTTCAGATCTGAGGCATGGTTACTCTTCAGTGTAGTTCACTGCCCAACCGCCATTACACTTAAATTACTGGATGTGAGCTCCAAATTGGTAGTTTGCACAGATGTATGAAAAGCTTAGGTGGTGTTATGATCTGATAGACTTTAAATAGGCCTATTCTCCTTATTTAACCAACAATGATAACAAAATATTATCTTGATTTTTCTTAATGCTGTTATTAGCATAAAATAATAACTAATAGTTATTATTACAAATCAATGTCACTGTCTGAAACAGAGAAATATAATTGTTTTAAATTGAACTCTTGATTTAAATTCTCACAAGTGATATCATGTTTTGTTATTAGGCTACTAAAACTCTGATCTCTCTCTCTTTCTCTCTGACTCGTTGACTCAATTCCTAAGACCTGCCTCATTAAGAGGGCAAGGGGGCTATTGAAGAAGTCAAAGCCAAATAAAAGAATGATGAAAAGAAAGAAGATTTTGTTAACAGCTGCGGCCAAGGCAAGGATTGGTCCAAGTTGTTGATGTGGTGGTAAATAATTAATAATATTTTAACACCAAGAACTTAAGTGTATCTGGTAAATAAAATACCTGCTATTATTTACAATGGTAATGTTGATTTTAAATATTGATGTTATTCCCATAAAGGTTTTTCATATTTGAACTAATATGTTCACCCTTTTTCATAATGGTACAGTCCAAAAACAGTAGGCGACGCTATAAAGACTAGGCGATGCTCAAAAGTTAGTTAGAAAGCAGGCTTGCCGGGAAAAATACTCACTGAACCATGGAGCAAACCGAAGTGATGAAACCAGAAACTCTTGATGATCTGATCAAAGTTTTGCATAAAATCTTTGAAAGTGACAATATCAATGTGGAGGAGGTGCAAAATATAATGGAAGCATATGACAGCAATCCACAGGAATGGATGAAATTTGCAAAATTCGACCAGTTCAGGTAAAAAATAAACGAATAAATAGGCCTATGTTTATTATTTGGAAAAGTATTATTATGGCTCCTGTATTGTTGAGATTGAGCAGGCCTGTTTAATTTAAAAGATATCCTATGGCCTGATGATAAACGTACAATTTTTTAATTTTTTAAAAATCTGTACACAAATCACTAATTAGGCTGTATGCAGTTATCACCTTATCGTGAAATCCTGCAACTAATAGTATGACAATGAATTGCAAAAACGCCAGTCATTAACTTGAAATTGGTGGGGTGCTGGTGCAAACTTTAACTTCAAAGATGTAGCACAAGTGATCAGCAGGCAAAGGCCCTAAACATATTCAACGCATGACAAAGGCTTCTTCTCAAGGGATTTAACGGCAATTTTATTGACATTTTATTGAACCTTTATTTAACTTAATGTGATGTCTCATAATATATGTGCAATGATTGATTTGTGTTATATATTATATTGTTAATATAGCCTACATGTTGCATTTTATCTGCAAAACTCATTTGAATAGGCTACTAAAAAAGCATAATTATATTAAACTTTTGCCATGTAAAAAGGTGTAAGCAATAGATTTAATATTTGTCAATTATAGCCTAGCATGCATGCTCTCACTTTAAAACGTTCAAAAAGTTACATTCGAAGATGTTTACAACAGAATGAGACTTTCAAAATGAGTTTCATTGTGTGCTTCAACAAAAGAAAACGCTCTATCCACAGTTTTCCCGGCTTGCACCATAAACTGGGGGTTGTTTTGGTTCTTGTGGGGGTAAATCGAGGGTGGGAACCCGTCCGCCAATCAGAATTTAGAGACAGATTCCTTTTGCGTTTGCGGTATGGTCACACAATCGGGGTTGCAGCTGCTACAAAAACACGATTTTCAATGCGCTCAAAAACGTGACTAGTGTGCCCATTGACTTTCGTGCAAAACGAGGGAACAACATGTCTGTGATGGCTCGAATTACTTTATAGACGTAATGCACGTGCTGCCTACAGCACATACGCTATTAAATATAATTTATGATTAGAAACATGAACTGGGCCATATGCGGTTCTATATCATCTGATATTAATACTCCTTTTCAGTACTCCTAATAAATGTATATAGGTCAATCACTTAAGAATTTGAGAGTAGCATTTGTCGGTCTTTGGACAGAATTGTGGAAATTAGTCGATAAAACAGTGTGGAGCTAAAACATAGTTTTTAAGTTTTCTGAATGCGTCACACCACTGAGAACAAAATACATTGCAATCCATCTGTTCAAACCCCTATTCCTCTGGTCTTACTCTTGCACTAACTGTAACTGTAATGACTGTAGACTCAAGATAGTTATGCCAAGATAGTTATGCCCCAACTGACTGTGCAAACTAATGAGCTTTGCATTCAATAATGTGAATGTCACTGCTTGGCATTAGTATTTGTGCCAGATGTTTTGCATGTACAGTATTGGGGTAATCAGAAATCAGTTTGTGGCTATACCATACGATTCAGTTTCCTAAATGTCAGTGAACAAAGGCAGTGGATGTCCTACCTTTGTTCTAGTCAAAATCATGAGTTGACACACACCCCCAAAATGTTGGAGTGGTAGTCATTTAAAAGACAGTCGCACACCCTATATATGCTCCCAATCATTTAATGGGTAAGCCCTACCTTTGCTCTAACCCACACTTCTGTTTGTGTTATATGTTTGTGTTCCAGGTACACAAGGAACCTGGTGGATGAAGGGAATGGAAAGTTCAACCTCATGATACTCTGTTGGGGAGAGGGTCACGGCAGGTAAGACATTTTTTAGAAAACAATGATGCAAGTTATTCGATCTGAGGCCATGAAATCCCTCTCCTTCAGAATTAATGTGGTAATTAAGGTGCTATGTCTATACCAGTGTATATATTGGCAGTGTCATAAATATTGACAGAACCAGTGTAATTACAATATATGACTTGTCAGATAGAACATCAGTATAGTTCTAGTGAAATGAAGAAACAGGCTCCAGGTAGAAAGTGTGTGGAGATAACAAAGTCCAATGTTCTTGTGGAAGTCAACGTTATGCAAGTTTCATAAAGATAAATACATTTTGGTAACCATATAATAAATTGCCCTTTTGAAACTTAACAGATATGAACAATTGGTCACGTTGCTTGAGGCACAGAGAAAGGAACACTATATCAGATTGTAGCTAATATAGTTTGAGGAGTCAAGTTATACTTTTTTGTCAGTAGATGTGTAATATCCAACACAAAAGGCAGAGAATTTCTCTTTAAACAGGACTTGTATTTTAGAACTAATGGTGGTGTACATGCATGTAACCACATGTTTGATTGCTGAGCCCCACATAACACTGTTCTGGCACATTCTAAGACTGTCTGTTTTCCACCACGTGCAGCAGTATCCATGACCACACAGACTCCCACTGTTTCATGAAGTTGCTGCAAGGCCAGCTGAAGGAGACGCTTTTTGAATGGCCCGATAAAAAAACATGCAACATGGTTCAGAAATCTCAGAGAATCCTGCAAACAAACCAGTGTGCCTACATCAATGGTAAGACAGTTTAGTATTTCTTCAACATTGTGTGTCAGACAACACGAGGAGGCATTTGTTCATATGATTTACATACATAATATCATCACGGTCTGATAAATGTCGTAATGCAATTTCTCATATTCTTTTTTTAAAATATTTTTTTGTTTATTGAACGCAGCAAACTTCCCTCAATGTACTCTGAACATTTCATGACTCTAGGACCAAGAACATGAATAAAAATAGCTTCTAAAGTTTCATAATTGTATGTTTGTAAATAGGAAAATATGGTAACGTTTCATCAGACAGCGACGATATGCATGTATATCTTTATAAACATTCACTTACTGAATATCTTCACTTTCATTTATTTGATCCTGAAATCTGGTTGTATATGTTAAAAAAGGATGGTACCTATTATACAAATGCTTAATGTATACTCTGGGACTCTATGTGCTTTGTTTGGTCAATGTGCTGTGCTTGGTGTGAAATTACCATAAGCGGAACTCACAGCTATGTGGTACATGAATGTAGAGATCGACCGATTATGATTTTTCAACACCGATACCAATACCATATATTTGAGGACTAAAAAAGGCCGATACCGATGTAATCGACCAATTTTTATGTATATATATATTTGTAATAATGACAATTACGACAATACTGAATGAACAATGAACATTTTTATTTTAACTTGATAAAATACATAAATAACATCTATTTCGTCTCAAATAAAAAAATGAAACATGATGAATTTGGTTTAAATAATGCAAAAACACAGTGTTGAAGAAAGTAAAAGTGAAATATGTGGCATGTAAAAAAAGCTAACGTTTAAGTTCCTTGCTCAGAACATATGAAAGCTGGTGGTTCAATATTCCCAGTTAAGAAGTTTTAGGTTGTAGTTATTATAGGAATTATGACGCGTCGACTATTTCTCTCTATACCATTTGTATTTCATATACCTTTGACTATTGGAGGTTCTAATAGGCACTTTAGTATTGCCAGCCTTATCTCAGGAGTTGATAGGCTTGAAGTCATAAACAGCGCTAAATCAAGCATTGCTAAGAGCTGCTGGCAAACGCAGTAAAGTTTGAATGAATGCTTATGATCCTGCTGCTGCCTACCACCGCTCAGACAGACTGCTATATCAAATCATAGACTTAATTATAATATAATAAACACAGAAATACGAGCTTTTGGTCATTAATATGGTCAAATCTGGAAACTAATTTAAAAAACAAAACGTTTATTCTTTCAGTGAAATATGGAACCATTCCGTATTTTATCGAGCGCGTGGCAACCCTAAGTCTAAATATTGCTGTTACATTGCACAACCTTCAATGTTATGTCATAATTATGTAAAATTCTGGCAAATTAGTTTGCAACGTGCCAAGCGGCCCAAACTGTTGCATATACCCTGACTCTGCATGCAATGATTGCAAGAGAAGTGACACAGTTTGCCTAGTTAATATTGCCTGCTAACATGAATTCATTTGAACTAAATATGCAGGTTTAAAAAAATATACTTCTGCGTATTGATTTTAATAAAGGCATTGATGTTTATGGTTAGGTACATTCGTGCAACGATTGTGCTTTTTTCACGAATGCGCTTTTGTTAAATCATCACCGGTTTGCCAAAGTAGGCTGTGATTCGATGATAAATTAACAGGCACCGCATTGATTGTATGCAATGCAGGACAAGCTAGTAATATTATCAACCATATGTAGTTAACTAGTGATTATGTGGAGATTGATTGTTTTTTATAAGATAAGTTTAATGCTAGCTAGCAACTTACCTTGGCTCCTTGCTGCACTCTCGTAACAGGTGGTCAGCCTGCCACGCAGTTTCCTCATGGAAAGCAATGTAATCGGCCATAATCGTCATCCAAAAATGCCGATTACCGATTGTTATGAAAACTTGAAATCGGCCCTAATTAATCGGCCATGCCGATTTAATCGGTCGACCTCTACGTGAATGTTTCACATTCTGGTTCTTATAAATGTGTGATGTTTACCTGTTTTAGATTCCTTTGGGCTGCACAGAGTAGAGAACGCCAGTCATACAGAATGTTCGGCCAGTTTGCACCTGTACAGTCCTCCCTTCAAGACCTGCCAGACCTTTGACCAGCGGACTGGACACAAGAACACTGTCAAGATGACGTTCTGGAGCAAATTTGGAGAGAGGACTCCATTTGTAAGACTTCTTTCAGAAATTGACCAAACACAGAACCATAGATGTATAGCTTATCATAGCCATATCATTACCTGTTCTTCTGACTGCAAAATTGGCTTATCTAGGGTGTTAACACTTAATATTATCTCCAATCACTGAGGTAAAGTTGTACAACTTTCTTTTACCTAAGCGGATAAGTGCATCACCCAAGCCACAGGAGAGTGATGCAATTTGTGAACGTGATTGACCAAACACAGAACCATAGATGTATAGCTTATCATAGCCATATCATTACCTGTTCTTCTGACTGCAAAATTGGCTTATCTAGGGTGTTAACACTTAATATTATCTCCAATCACTGAGGTAAAGTTGTACAACTTTCTTTTACCTAAGCGGATAAGTGCATCACCCAAGCCACAGGAGAGTGATGCAATTTGTGAACGTATTGGTGAAAGGTGCCATAAACTTGTTTATATTATTCAAGTGGCTTGCTGTTGAAAGTCTACAGAGTACCGTCAGGCATTATTTCATTCGATTGTCCCATAACTTTATTGAAACAATGGGACACCTGTTGTTGTAGCATGAATGACGCATGGATCTCTTTGAAAAAAAGTCCTGAAAATGGCTGGCAGCTTATCTTAGGTAGTTAAGATGGAATTACAAAAACAACATTTTTTGAAAGCTGTAAACTTGATGGTGTGTGGACCTTCATTAACTAACAGCATTGTTGTAAAAAGTTTTGTTCAACTTGACTGAGTGTTGTAAAAGTACATTTTTGGTGACTATAGGACAATGAGATGATATGTGTTTTGGTATCTAAACATCATGACAACACCTGGTTTGTGAGCGCCTCACACTATTCTGTAAAGATTACCTATTCCGTTGCCTGCAGACACATCCGTACTGTTAAGGCTACATTTACTTTTCCTTCCAAATGTTTACAGATGTTTAATTACACAGGAAGTCTAAGTCGTTTCCGCCCAGTAAAATAACAGTACAATCAACAATTCCGTGACACTCCCCTAGTATTTTAAAATACATTTACTGCATTTTCTATGAGTTTAAGTTTATATTTCAAAGTTAGTTTAAGAATTTCAGGATTCTGTTTCCACAGGCCGCCAGATGTGTAACAGAAAGACCGTATTCTACACGGTAATAGCTTTTAATCTATAGAGCAGGTTGGAGTCTGCTTTTAATGTTCAGGCTAGCTGTGTGCTGTTACGCTAGAACAGAACCAGACTAGTTCTGCTTGGGGTTTGCCAACAGCGGAGAGCTTATCTAAAATCCACAAATTGCACAAGTTTACCTTGACCAAACCACTGTCTGGCCTGCACTATTACAACATTGCTTGCATATAGGATAAGATAAGAGTATGGGCACACAATGATCTACTACCACTTACCTTACCACATCTCCCCTCAATGAATTGAGAAAATAAATGCTTATTCAGGTTTCAAATATTGGTTTAGTGCTGGATTCCTCTCATATTTCTCCTTTGATGCATATCATGATGCTTCGGGCTATTGTCTAACTTACTGCTCATTTGTCTTTTACAGGAAACCACAGTCTCACAAGAAAATAACTAAGAAGCTGAAGACATTTGCGTTTGGAATGACAATGTTGTAAATTCAGTCAACATGACACTGCAAAGAAGCAAAATGCGGACCTACAACTAAACAACCGTTTATATTGGAGCGGACAGTTCAAAAGGACATGTAGGTAGTTAGAATGGCTTTATCACTGGCCAGTGTGAGCTTGGCAAAAACTGATGAGCACAGGATGAATGCATGAATAGGCTTAGCCATGGATTGAATCTGCTCTTTGTTTGGTAGGCCTGAGGAGACCCCTTCCCAATAACAGCATTCCTATGTGTCTATGACCTCTAACCACACTTTTGGACTGTTACGGCAGACGGTTGAAGTGTATAATGTATGAGTGGAAATAGGTTGTCTATTCAATCACACAAAGTGATGATCTAAAAGCATTCTGTGATCAACAGTTTTACACTCAATGGAGCACTTTTATTACAGTATAGATTTTTACACAAAATGATCTTAACACTTGTCAAAATAGTGATGTAACATGAAATAGTTTGTAAAGTCAAATTAGAGCATTTGGCAAAGGTAAAGCTTTATAAATGTATTGGAAAATACGATGCCTGTAATTTATATTTGCCGTGTTCAGTTTTTGGGGATGAGAAGGGGTGTTAATTGGTATTAGCTATTTCAGTGTCATTCTTGAATGTGTTTCATAGGTTGAAAACCAATGTATTAGGAGACCAGTCAAGGAGAGTCTGGACTTTAGGGGCAGGGTTGTATTATAATAAAGACAATGTTCTCACTTTTTCTCAGGATTTTGCCTGTTTTAATTGTAGATGTATTTATATAGTTTACAACATAGTGCCACAATAGCATTGTCAGTTAAAGAGATTCTACAGTACTTTTGTATACTTTTTAGCCAATAGTTCTGAAAGTAGCGCTCATGAGCCAAAAGTGGTCCCCGGAAATTGTGTTCTACGTCACATGTGCACCACATCATTGCTCTCGCTCTGCTGTGTGTGCAACTTGTTAGCTGTCACTCAAATGGCGAGGGGCTGAAGCTCATTGGCAATAACTCGAATTGCTTGGGGGCTGGCCCATGGGGAAGATTTTGGGATTTCGTAGCTAATTGAGGTCAGACAGTAATTCTGCTCATAGATTATGCATGTATGAACTAAACATTGACACATCCAGCCCAAATCTGGAGGCTTAAATAATTACGCAACATGACTTTAAAATGCATATAAGATATTGTGAATGATAAGCCTTGCTTTGACTGTTGACCATTAAACATTACATGTCTTGAGAAGTTGTTGTGTGTTTATTTTATCAATCTGTACTCTCCAACAAACAAAATGTTTTTGACATTACTGATATAAAACCCACTTTATATATATTGATATAAGTTCTCACTTAACAAATGTTTGCATGTACAGTACATTTGTTCTTGACACAATCTTTTATGAACGTGTTAAAATCTGAATTTGTCCCAGTATTGAATGTGGTAAAGTCTTGTCCTGGTATATGCTACACTGGTTAAAAGTGATGATAAGAGTCCAGTTTTAATGCGGTGAATTAATAAGGCAATTGTAACTGAGATAGGAGGACCACTTTAAATGTATCGTAGTTTGTGTTCATTGTGTGCCTAATGACATTTGAATGAAACTTGAGAAAATGACTTGATAATGGAAGTATAGTTCCTCTACCAACATTATCCTAATGCCAGTGATTCAGCTAACACGCATGTCCTCAAGCATAGCAATACATCAACTCATTGATGGTGAAATGGACTGCACACACAACATATTTTACCTAATGTTTTTCACAGGGTAATATTTGGTGTGTGTAGGAAAATGCGTGCGTGTATCAAACTGTTTTATAATCTCAGCATGATACATTAATCATCGACTAACAATGGATTAATAGCAGTTTAAGGATATCAAATCAAATGTTGTTCCTTCTACTGTGCCAGTGACTGTAACAATCTTGCTAGCTTGGAAAAATCAGATGGGCGGGGTTTTGGTCTAGCACCAAAGTACATCAAGTACACAAGCAACAGCTAAAATTAGTGGAGTTAACTTCATGGCTATGGTGTCAGAATGAGTATAAATGTGTAATATAGGTTTCAATGAGTTTGAGTTCATTATATTTCATAACCATAGTCTGTTCCTTTCCTAACGTAACCTTGCCTATGACCACAAACATAAAAGAGTTTCAAGCTGTGCCAGAGCACTGTGGTTTTACAGCCCCGTCAGTAATGTAGCTACGGGTCAGACAAATGCCAAAATTTGCCACGTTGCTCATTTAACTCCTCATGGTTCAGAGGAGGCTCATTAGTATCCTATCAATAACTAAGAATTTCTAACAGACAGTGAGAATGAGTTGTGTAAAACTAAGGATGTGTCCAGTAGAAACTTTGTGACCAGACTTTGTGACCATAATGCGACCAGACCTGAACACATACGGAGTTTGTCACAGATAAAAATGGTTACTGCATTGTGGTGGACTAAAGCCAAAGTTGCATAACCTTCTGGAGAGTACAGCATGAATTGTGCCAGTGTGCACCTTTTATTGGAGGGGATATGAACCTACCACACATATTAATGGCACCTATTCCTAGGAACCTTGAGCTTAATCTGAAATCTGATACTTGTACTGGAAACTCAAATTAAACTTGATGAACACATGAGTTTGAAAACTGAGTAAGCAAAAATTGACGCAGTCATTTTCTAAGTGGTATAACCATAGACAAATAAATAAGCTATTAATATGAGGAAAGATACATATAAATGGCATGGATGGTGGTGACTATCTTATAGGTACTTTGAAAACTAAAGTGAAATGTTCACTTATGTGATCAGGTATTTAGTGCAAGAAACTGACTACCCACTGGACATAATAGTTGGAAATCATTTTGACTGCTGATCATTTTGTTCAGGAAAAACATTCATGTAAAATGCCCTCTCATTCACACCACTGACAAAACATTTCTAAATGAAGCTCATGCATGGATGCAGGTCAATACAAATAGTCCCTTTGCAAGATTCTTACAAATAAGAATGAAAAATGTAATCACAAACTTGAATGGTTTTCGCTGTTGCACCAAAAATAAATCAGCAGCACAAGCATGCAGAACTCAGTAGATTATGAAAATATATTTCACAAAATATTTGACCTTAATGAAATGTTTCCTCTTCATAGGACATCTACTGTGCACATTGTTCTCAGTGGACCACAGTATCATATCTTTAGACCAGTTGTGACAGTCCATAAAACATAATTGCCATGTTTATTTTCCAAACCATTCCTCTGTTCTGCTCTGACAATTTATTCTTATTGACTGGGAAAGCACACAGCAAAGTCTGCATTCTGTCCACAAATGAAAACGCAGTGTTCTATGATTTATAACCTAGAGAATTGTTAATACCACTCCTGCCAATTCAGAAAACAGACAGGGAATCAATTTTATGAAATAAAGATCAACTAGGCCATCATTCTAAATTATGATTGCTTCTCAATTATAATTTCACTGTTTTCTGATCATTGTAATTTCATAATTTCCAAATAATTTATATATATTTTTACATCAGCACTTTACTGGTAAAAATATGCTACAACTTCCCGGAAACATAGAGCAACATAAAGTTAATCTTTGCCCGAAACTTCATACAGGAACATGCGGTCTTTACCCAAAATCTTTACTGGCAAAACGATATGCCAATTTCCCAAAAACCTCTGATGACCAAAGTCTATGAGTGGAGTGGGGTGAGTGTGCATTGCATAACCACCAGTATTAGTCTCTGTCTCTAGAGATCTGTATCCTCCAGCAGCTCAGGTGGGTCAGATCAAGCAGCAGGCTTCACTGGTGACCGTAGGTTCAGGAAGGAACAAGATTCATCAAGGCAGACAAGTGTCCCCAAAAAGGCTGATATTCTGTATGGAATTGTGCAGTTGAGTTACCCAATAATACAAACATGCTTGTGAAATAGGCCCTTTTATATGCCATTAAATATGCGCCAGTGCTGTGAAAAGAAGCACAGTGTAGTGGCATGAAGTCAAACACATTTAACTGGTCACTAGAGAAACATGTTGAGAAACTTTTTTCTTGGCCAGTCTTCCTTAAGGAGAATACAGAGAATCGAAAACGTGTCTACTCCAAAAGAACACTTTGTTCAAGGTCTGGCAATCCACTTGCTGAAACAACTCCATTGCCTTATGTCACTCTGCATAACTGAAAGGAAGCCTTGGTAAACATTAGCACATCTCAAAAACACAGTACACAGATGCACAGTGCTTGCCAGGTGATCAATGGGAGCATGGCATTCATCCTACTATTTAAGTGAGAATGGGGATATATTGGAGTGAACAAACTTAAGCGATAAGGCAATAAAAATGTCCAAAAACATATTTGTTTAAAGAGGTCATTGTGGATACAAATACATCAGTCCAGGACACAATGTGTTCTCTTTCCAATGATTGCTCCATCCTTTCAACTCCCCTTTACTTCATTATGTCACCAGCTACGTTTCCACTAACTTGTCCAGTTTGGACACACCTACGCATTCAAACTACGAAACAACAAATATGGAATCATGCCGTAACCAGAAAAGGGTTAAACAAATCAAAATCTATTTTAGATTTTGGATTCTTCAAAGTAGCCACCTTTTGCCTTGATGACAGCTTTGCACACTCTTGGCATTCTTAACCAGCTTCATGAGTTATTCACCTGGAATGCTTTTCCAACCGTCTTGAAGGAGTTCCCACATATGCTGAGCAATTGTTGGCTGCTTTCCTTCACTCTGCGGTCCAACTCATCCCAAACCATCTCAATTGGGTTGAGGTCGGGTGATTGTGGAGGCCAGGTCATCTGATGCAGCAGTCCATCACTCTCCTTCTTGGTCAAATAGCCCTTACACAGCCTGGAGGTGTGCTTTGGGTCATTGTTCTGTTGAAAAACAAATGATAGTCCCACTGTAAGTGGTGCGTGTTGGTGGCAGGGAAGTCAGGCACAGAAGAACGAACTTGGTATAAACGGAGTTGTTTAATAAATGCTGATAAAACTCCAAAAACCAAAATGTACAAAATAACAAAAGTGGGTACAAAACCCATCGCACACCAACACAATACATGCACATCACATACAAGCAAACAATCTCCAACAAGGACATGAGGGGAAACAGAGGGTTAAATAGACCACATGTAATTGATGGGATTGGAACCAGGTGTGAAGGAAGACAAGACAAAACCAATGGAAAATGAAAAATGGATCAGTGATGGCTAGAAGATCGGTGACGTCGACCGCCGAACACCACCCGAACAAGGAGAGGGACCGACTTCGGTAGAAGTCGTGACAGTACCCCCTCCCTTAAGCGCTGCTCCAGCACGCGTCGGCACCGACCTCGCGGATGACCCGGAGGGCGAGGCGCAACGCGATCTGGGTGGAGACGGTGGAAATCTCGCAGCATAGAAGGATCCATCACATCCTCCACCGGAACCCAGCATCTCGCCTCCGGACCATACCCCTCCCAGTCCACGAGGTACTGAAGGCCCCTCGCCCGACGTCTCGAATCCAGTATGGAACGAACGGAGTACGCCGGGCGAGGGGCCTTCAGTACCTCGTGGACTGGGAGGGGTATGGTCCGGAGGAGAGATGCTGGGTTCCGGTGGAGGACGTGTTGGATCCTTCCATGCTGCGAGATTTCCACCGTCTCCATCTGGATCGCCCTGCGCCTCGCCCTCTGGGTTGTCCCAGAGGTCGGTGCTGATGCACTGCTGGAGCCACGCGTCGGGGGTACTTTCACGACTTCCGCCGAAGTCGGTCCCTCTCCTTGTTCGGGCGGTGTTTTGGCGGTCAACGTCACCGACCTTCTAGCCATCACTGATACATTTTTCATTTTCCATTGGTTTTGTCTTGTCTTCCTTCACACCTGGTTCCAATCCCATCAATCATGTTGTGTATTTAACCCTCTGTTTCCCCTCGTGTCCTTGTCGGAGATTGTTTGATTGTATGTTTGTGTATTATGTGTTGGTGAGCGACGGGTTTTGTACCCACTTTTTATTATTTTATCATTTTGGTTTTGGAGTTTTGTGAAGCACTGATAAACAACTCCGTTTATACATTTACATTACATTTACATTTAAGTCATTTAGCAGACGCTCTTATCCAAGGCGACTTACAAATTGGTGCATTCACCTTATGATATCCAGTGGAACAACCACTTTACAATAGTGCATCTAACTCTTTTAAGGGGGGGGGGTTAGAAGATTACTTTATCCTATCCTAGGTATTCCTTAAAGAGGTGGGGTTCAGGTGTCTCCGGAAGGTGGTGATTGACTCCGCTGACCTGGCGTCGTGAGGGAGTTTGTTCCACCATTGGGGTGCCAGAGCAGCGAACAGTTTTGACTGGGCTGAGCGGGAACTGTACTTCCTCAGAGGTAGGGAGGCGAGCAGGCCAGAGGTGGATGAACGTAGTGCCCTTGTTTGGGTGTAGAGGCCTGATCAGAGCCTGAAGGTACGGAGGTGCCGTTCCCCTCACAGCTCCGTAGGCAAGCACCATGGTCTTGTAGCGGATGCGAGCTTCAACTGGAAGCCAGTGGAGAGAGCGAGGAGCGGGGGTGACGTGAGAGAACTTGGGAAAGTTGAACACCAGACGGGCTGCGGCGTTCTGGATGAGTTGTAGGGTTTAATGGCACAGGCAGGGAGCCCAGCCAACAGCGAGTTGCAGTAATCCAGACGGGAGATGACAAGTGCCTGGATTAGGACCTGCGGCCCTTCCTGCGTGAGGCAGGGTCGTACTCTGCGAATGTTGTAGAGCATGAACCTACAGGAACGGGTCACCGCCTTGATGTTAGTTGAGAACGACAGGGTGTTGTCCAGGATCACGCCAAGGTTCTTAGCACTCTGGGAGGAGGACACAATGGAGTTGTCAACCGTGATGGCGAGATCATGGAACGGCAGTCCTTCCCCGGGAGGAAGAGCAGCTCCGTCTTGCCGAGGTTCAGCTTGAGGTGGTGATCCGTCATCCACACTGATATGTCTGCCAGACATGCAGAGATGCGATTCACCACCTGGTTATCAGAGGGGGAAAGGAGAAGATTAATTGTGTGTCGTCTGCATAGCAATGATAGGAGAGACCATGTGAGGATATGACAGAGCCAAGTGACTTGGTGTATAGCGAGAATAGGAGAGGGCCTAGAACAGAGCCCTGGGGGACACCAGTGGTGAGAGCACGTGGTGCGGAGACAGATTCTCGCCACGCCACCTGGTAGGAGCGACCTGTCAGGTAGGACGCAATCCAAGCGTGGGCCGCGCCGGAGATGCCCAGCTCGGAGAGGGTGGAGAGGAGGATCTGATGGTTTCACAGTATCAAAGGCAGCCGATAGGTCTAGAAGGATGAGAGCAGAGGAGAGAGAGTTAGCTTTAGCAGTGCGGAGCGCCTCCGTGACACAGAGAAGAGCAGTCTCAGTTGAATGACTAGTCTTGAAACCTGACTGATTTGGATCAAGAAGGTCATTCTGAGAGAGATAGCAGGAGAGCTGGCCAAGGACGGCACGTTCAAGAGTTTGGAGAGAAAAGAAAGAAGGGATACTGGTCTGTAGTTGTTGACATCGGAGGGATCGAGTGTAGGTTTTTTCAGAAGGGGTGCAACTCTCGCTCTCTTGAAGACGGAAGGGACGTAGCCAGCGGTCAAGGATGAGTTGATGAGCGAGGTGAGGTAAGGGAGAAGGTCTCCGGAAATGGTCTGGAGAAGAGAGGAGGGGATAGGGTCAAGCGGGCAGGTTGTTGGGCGGCCGGCCGTCACAAGACGCGAGATTTCATCTGGAAAAGAGAGGGGAGAAAGAGGTCAAAGCACAGGGTAGGGCAGTGTGAGCAGAACCAGCGGTGTCGTTTGTCTTAGCAAACGAGGATCGGATGTCGTCGACCTTCTTTTCAAAATGGTTGACGAAGTCATCAGCAGAGAGGGAGGAGGGTGGAGGAGGGGGAGGAGGATTCAGGAGGGAGGAGAAGGTGGCAAAGAGCTTCCTAGGGTTAGAGGCAGATGCTTGGAATTTAGAGTGGTAGAAATTGGCTTTAGCAGCAGAGACAGAAGAGGAGAATGTAGAGAGTTTATACCAAGTTTGATTCTCCTGCGCCTGACTTCCCTGCCACCAACACGCACCCATTACACCAAATAGTGCTATCTTCTGTATTCCACCCCTACCTTGTCACCACACAACTGATTGGCTCAAACGCATTAAGAAGGACATAAATTCCACAAATTAACTTTGAACAAGGCACACCTGTTAATTGAAATGCATTCCAGGTGACTACCTCATGAAGCTGGTTGAGAGAATCCCAAGAGTGTGCAATGCTATCATCAAGGCAAAGTGTGGCTACTTCGATGCATCTCAAATATAAAATATATTTTGAGTTGTTTAACACTTTTTTGCTTACTACATGATTCCATATGTGTTATTTCATAGTTTTGAGGTCTTCACTATTATTCTACAATGTATAAAATAGTCAAAATAAAGAAAAACCGTTGAATGAGTAGGTGTGTCCAAACCTTTGACTGGTACTGTATATAAATGCATTTAAATCAGTCAAGGATATTTGTATTGTCGTGGTAATTATTCTAATCAAAGGAGATACTTTTAGATTTCTTCAAAACAATCAAACTTTAATTACTGCAGTTATGGAGTTGGTCGGTAACCACCCTGGAGGTGATCACTGAGGACTCAGAAGAGCAGAACTGAGTTACAGCTCAGCTCAAGACATATCCTTCTGAACACATGACAAACACCAGATGTGTGGAATGGGTCAAAAGGTTAGGATTTGCATGAAATAAATTAATAATTCACAGCAGTATCTGCTGTGAAGACTGTTCTCATTTTAAGGAAACCAGGGTTTGGCCCCCAAAACGAGGTTCCTCTCAACCCGAGCCATCTCTTCCTGGTACCTTCCATTACACAAACACCAATTCAGTCTGTGAACTGCAGGCTCAGTCAGACCGGAGCCATCTGCCTCACATGAATGGAATGTGGCTTGTTAGGTTTATCACCTAAGGCTACTGTCAGCGTTAACACATGAGAGTTATAAGAACCCTACGCTACGAAAACGTCACTTCCAGTCGTAGCTGTTTCGAAGTGCCGCTTTTTTAGGGAATCGCGTATCGCCACGGTCCGTGCCATGATGAAACTTGTACTCCTGTCGATCTGAATTAATTGGATGGTGAAGCTTGCATCCAGCCAACCAGAAAAGCAAGGGGAAGCAATTTGGGTTAGGCGATGTGCACTGAACACTCCTATGAAATCCTGAATAAGGTACTCGTCATCTATAGCTAACGAGACTCCAGATATAACTCCTTTGGCAGGCGCCCTGCTCTGAAGATAAATGGAGGTCACTTCCGATGTGGGCAATTTTGCCAGATACAGTGCACGATTCTTCTGTTGTTCATTGACCAAAAACAAAAACAAAAGAAGGCCGCTTCTTGTCACCTTGATTGAATCCACCTTTCCCACTACTCTCTTCACAGTCCTTGATAGTAAAAATGGATCTCTCAAATGAACGTCCAAAAATCGCAGTCCAACAAGAAATACATTATTAGACCAATCCTTGTCTTCCAATACAACTTTTGCTAACTACGTTCCATTTTTGGATTTCACCGTTTTCCATTCATGGTCACAAACTTCAGTTGCCGTACTTTCAGATTCAAGCAACATTTTCACTTCCGCCAGCTCCAACCTTCTCTCTATTGACCCTTGGAGCCTTCATCAAGTTTTGGTTCTACAAAGCTGTGGTCCATCATAACATTGAATAATCAATCATCAATTCATTAATTAATTATTGCACCATATGCGATCAATTATCAGTTCTAAACATGTATTTTTCTTCTCTATGCTGCCTGCAGCATTATCTATTTTACCTGCGCGCTGTGGCAGACGAGGCGGTTTGGTCAAGACGTTTACACAGATCAGACACGGACAGAGTAGGATTAGCTCAGTTTCAAAGGTGTTTATTAAAATAATAGTTCAAAAGAAAAGAATAGGTCTCCCCCATGAGACCCTCTCCAGGATACCGTCTTCTTGGCTCCGAGTCTTACTGTATCCTGTGGGGATCAAAAACTGAACTCACTCCTGTTACCTCTGCAACCATCCCCAACTATACAGGAGTCCTTTCTCCTTCCTCCTTCCTCCTTTCTCCTTTCTCCTTTCTCCTTTCTCCTTTCTCACCCCCCACCACCACTCTCTTCCCTGTGTGCTGCTCTTCTAGCAGCTTTATGGGACGTGTACAGCTGGTGAGCAATCAGCCCTTGATTACTCAACAACTCCCAATCAGCCCCAATTAGTCCTGGCCGGAGAACCCGTCGAGACCTGGCACGTCCAGCAGATGGAGCCATCGCCTCATGATGTATACTCCGTCTGTCACCAGGCCTGGACGAGTCTCCCCCTGGTGGCTGACCTGCTATACGCCACAGCGCATATTTGACAGTCGTTGGTCGGAGTCACCAGAGGAGCCAGTATTAATCCTGCTGTAGAATTCATTGCAGCCAGCAGGTCAAACTAACTACTAATGAAAACAACTGTTTGTCACTAAATCCGGCGAGAACTAGGACAATGAAAAACAGCTAGCTGGAGCTCTTTTGAGCAGTTGGCTGGATATGTCCTCACCCGCTATATGCTATAAGCTTAATGCTGATTGGTTTTGGTTCTGCCCACTATTGTGCTGTCCGGTCAGAACATGATGAGGCCCATATTGAACACTTGGTCACCACCAGACACAAACACAGACACAGCTGACTCCATTAAAGTTCTGTATATTGTTGTTTGGTTATTTTCGATGGATGCAAAACACTTCAAGATAGTAAAAGAGCATGTGGGAGTTCGTCATTATACAATACTTGGTTCTTCTCGAGATGGCAGGTGAACACACTCTAACCTGATGTGTGCGGGGTGGAGCCCTGAGTGCATCCAAGCACCCTGATTGGTTGGATGGGGTGAAGGGTGATTGACAGTACTGAAGGCCAGTCAGGTTAAGAGGGCCAGCCTTTTTTACAGCCACCCTTGGATTTTTCTGCTGGGAATCCACACATTTTAAAAGGCCTCGATGGGGGGGCTTTTCCTGAAAGTGCCTAGTCCTATCCGGCAGGAGCCTAGTGGGATGGGAGACCGAGGGCCTAGAACTAGGGCAGGAGGTTTGGCATGTAGCACTGTGGGAGCTGACTGCTTGCCGACTGAGGCTGGGGGCTGTGGACCAACTGAGGGCAGAGACTGCAGACCTAGTGGGGTAGAGAACCTATAGCCTGGTGGAGCAGTGGACTGAGCGCTGGAGACAGCGAAACTAGAACGGCTGAAGGCTGGGAGCCTAGTGGTAATAACATTGGGCCTGCCAGGGACACCGATTCTGGGCCTGCCAAGGACACCAGCTCTGGGCCTGAGAGGGGCACCGGCTCAGGGCCTGCTAGTGACACTGACTCTGGGCCTACCATTGACACCTGGTCTGGGCCTGCCAGGAAAACTGACTGAGAGCGATAGAGCTCTGGGCCTACTATAAGAACTGGTAACACTGAACCTAGCCGGGCAGGAACCTAATGACCCACCTGGGCTAGGGACTGAGGGGCAACAAGTGCTTGAAACAGCAGATTTTATATATGTTAAAAAAATTAAGTTAACATTCCGCCTTGGGGCTAACTCCTCAATTTGTTTTATGCATGCCAGCAAAGCCACTACACAACACTAAACAATACATAAATTGCACAAACTGTTAGGGCCTACATAAAGCTGTCCCAACAGCAGAGCTTTCATTTCAGCAGCATGGAGTGATGCTTTATTGCTGGATGACAGCATGGCCAATGTATTCAACCTTCTCTGGGCCATGGTGTTGCATGTGAATTTTTGTCCTTTTAAGCTTGGAAAAGAGACCCTTCAACCCAGACTTGGACCACACACCCTCTCCACTGAATAGCAGGCTAGTGATTGCTTTGCAACGCTTGCAGTTAGCCATTGAGTCCTTCCAAATCACTCATTGTTGAATTTGCGATTCCCAAATTGTTGTGCATGTTTATGTCCAATGGCCGATGAGCACCGATACATTTTATCTATAATTTCACTTCATATGACAAGGATTGAAAACGATTTGCCAGTAGATTGTCGACTTGATTCATGATGATGACTGCTAGCTTACTAGCTAAGATTAGGAAAGTATGATGTTGACATGATCAGTCCAATCAAAGCTATTGTAGATATAACGTGAATTGACGTGATTTTATCTGTGGCCAATGGCCTTGAGCCTTCTTGGATGGGCACTTCTAATGTAAATCTACGGCAGCACCCAAGAGGCTTGAATTTTCGAGCTCTCCCCGTAGATTTTGAGGTGACGTAGTGTCCCAATGAGTGACAGAACACTGAGCCAATCACAGCGCAACTAGAGAACATTACCAACCCCTAAGCTCTGTATTTTCCGCTCGCTGTCCCACCACCACAGAAAGCACTGAGCGAGGCTGAAACACCTGCATTTTGGAGCTGTCTTACTCAAGAAAGCAAAAAAAAGAGACCATGTTTTTTTAAACATTATTTGCAAACTGATATGTGACACGTATTAATGCCAAAATAACATGCAAAACAGGCCAAAAACACAGGTGGGGCTCAAAACACCCTGAATGACGGTTGCCACTAGGTACAACTATGGTACTTTCACTTATA
This sequence comes from Salvelinus sp. IW2-2015, assembly GCF_002910315.2. Taxonomy (NCBI): domain Eukaryota; kingdom Metazoa; phylum Chordata; class Actinopteri; order Salmoniformes; family Salmonidae; genus Salvelinus; species Salvelinus sp. IW2-2015. The sequence continues at coordinate 1,038,693 of NC_036872.1, forward strand.
CCATGGTATAGTCTGTATCATGGAAATGTACCATGGTTTTAGCTTTGAAGTATTATGGTACTGCCAAGCACCTAAATAATACCACGGTATTACCCAGTTTTTACTATGGTATACAGTGCATTCGGAAAGTATTCAGACCCCTTGAACTTTTCCTCATTTTGTTAGGTTACAGCCTTATTCTAACATGGTTTAAATGATCAATCTACACACAATGCAACATAATGACAAGGCGAAAACAGGTTTTAGAATTTTTGCTCCATGGATTGATGAGTAATTGAAAAACGGTATGGTTGAAAAAGATACGGCAAAAGGAGTGGCTAATAAGTCTGGCTGCACATCTGACTGGCTGACTTACTGCAAATTGAGAAATTATGTGACCAAACTCAACAAAAAGAAGAAGAAGCTTTATTATGAAGCCAAGATCATGATATAAAAACTTTGGAGTGCTTTAAATGACATTATGGGCAGAAAGCCAAATTCACTCCATATTTCATCGAATCAGATGGCTTATTCATCACAAAACCATTTGATGTTGCTAATCATTTTATTGATTACTTCATTGTGTCACAACCTGATCTGTTTCACCTGTCTTTGTGCTCGTCTCCACCCCCTTATCTTACGAACTCTGCCCTGGACTACCGACCCCTGCCTGCCCTTGACCTTTCGTTTGCCTGCCCCATGTTGATATAATAAACGTCTGTTATTCGAACTGTCTGCATCTGGGTCTTTTCCTGAGCCGTAATACATTCGCAAAGTAGGCAAACTTAGGCAAGAAATGCCAACAACGAACAGTGAGCCATTGTATTCTTGCACAAAAAAAACAAATAATGAAAGAAAAGCATTGCAAGTTCGAATTTTGTAAAGTTAATGTGGGAGAGGTGGAAATATTATTGTTATCGATCAATAATGACAAACCTCCTGGCATTAATAACTTAGATGGAAAGCTACTGAGGATGGTAGCTGACTCTATAGCCACTCCTATCTGTCATGTCTTTAATCTGAGCCTAGAGAAAAGTTTTTGGCCTCAGGCCTGGAGGGAAGCCAAAGTAATTCCGCTACCCAAGAGTGGTAAAACGGCCTTTACTGGTTCTAACAGCAGACCTATCAGCTTGCTGTCACCTCTTAGCAAACTTTTGGAAAAAATGTTGTTTGACGAAGAAATGTGTCCTACTTCTCTGTAAATTAACAACAGACTTTCAGCATGCTTATAAAGAAGGGCACTCAACATGTACTGCACTGACACAAGTGACTTATGGTTGAAATAAATTGATAATAATAAGATTGTGGGAGCTGTACTGATACATTTCAGTGCAGCCTTTGATATTATTGAACATAACTTGTTGTTGAAAAAATGTATGTCTTATGGCTTTTCAACCTCTGCCATATTGGGGATTCAGAGCTATCTATCTAAAAGAACTCAAAGGTTTTTCTTTAATGGAAGCTTCTCTAATTGTCAAACATGTAAAGTGTGGTGTACCGCAGGGTAGCTCTCTAGGCCCTTTACTCTTCTCTATTTTTACCAATGACCTGCCACTGTTATTAAACAAAGCATGTGTTCATGTATGCTGATGATTCAACCATATACGTATCAGCAACCACAGCTAATGAAGTCACTAAAACCCTTAACAAAGAGTGGGTGGCCAGTAATAAACTGGTCCTGAACATCTCTAAAACTAAGAGCATTGTATTTGGTACAAATCATTCCCGTAAATTCTAGACCTACGCTGAATCTGGTAATGAATGGCGTAGCTGTTAAATAAATTGAGGAGACTAATTGACTTGGTGTCATCTTAGATTGTAAACTGTCATGGTCAAAACATATAGGGTGGGTTGCACCAACATGGATTAACTCTTAAACTGGATTAAATCAAGGTTTATCTATTCATCTTGTTGCACCAAATATTAAACCTAGTTTTAAATTAATCATAGTTAAATTAAATCCTTCCTCTAATCTAAGTTTAGTTTTCACTTTAAACCTATATTAATTTTAAGCCTGTTGCTCAATGAATAAAAAAAAATATATCTAAACTTAGATTGGAGATTAATTCTAAACTGCCACTTGAGGTGGTTTAATTAACTGATAAAATGGCAGCATATCTACTGTGGGGAGACCAACATGAATTAATCAGAGAATAATTAGAGACAGGTTGAATCCTGTTGAGTTTTATAATAATTAACTCATTATTAGTAGGCTATTTACGTGCATATTTTGTACAACAATTGAATTGGGGCTGATGATATGCCCAGCCTTGGTACGAATGATGATGTTATGCAACATGCTGTAAACGGGCCTGATAACGGTAACTTTGTAGTGAAGTAGCATTGACGTTAGTTTTAACGTGCATTATAGGCATTGATATTTACCAGTTATTTAGGCTTACTAAATATCGGTGGGTCAAATTGTCCGTCATCGTCACAGGGGTTATGGAGAGGGGCAGACTGCTGGGGAATCATCTTGCATATCTTCTGGGTGATAGGACCAATTCCCTTGGACGGAGACCCCCCTCTTACTACGGTCTGAAATAGCCCCTGCCTCTCCTTTGCCGCATCCTTTTTGGCTTTCGCTTTTACGTTTTTATTCCAGCACATTTTCATCCGATTTGGCTCCCTCTTCTCTTTAATCCATGTCGATCCTATACATTTGTCACATAAAATGGCCCAGGTGTCTTCCTTCTTTTTGACAGTCATGTTGTCTGGCTTTTTATCCTCCAGTACGTTACTAAATTCCTCCATCAGCTCTGACAAGAGTTTTTTTCATAAGCGAAGAAATTTGAACCTCTTTGACATGCCATGATCAGGTGGCTAGCGGACAAATAATACATGGCTAAATAACATTAAGTAACAGCAATAATAAATAATATTGTATGCTAGCTTGTTTTATAAACTAGCTAGCTACAGTAGCTAACGTTAGCTAACAAATTCGTTTTCTGTCTAGTACTGGCAAATAACAGATTTTATTTTAAATCAGCCAACCCATGAGAACCTTTCACGATGGAGTTGCAGTAGTTCTGTAAGGTTCTGTATTTATTTTCTTAGTCAACCTTGTGTTCTGTTTCATTATGTTCTTGAACGTAGCCTTGTTTCTTTGTGTTCTTGAACGTAGCCCTGTCTTTCATTTTTGTTCATTGATTTCACCTGTGTTAGTTACTCACCTGGTCTCATCAGCTTCTTATTTGGTTCAGTTCATTCTGTTTGTGCCTTTGTTAGGTATTGTTCGTTTTGATGCTACTAAAGCCTTTTCCTAGCTCGTTTGTGAGAACCAGTTATAGCCTTCAGTCCTAGTTTTTGTCTAGTTTTGTCTTATCTTGATTATTATCCAGTTGTGTGGTCGAGTGCTGCAAGGAAAGGCCCAGAACAGAGTGGCACGTCTTGCTCTTCATTGTAATCTAAGGGCTGATATAAATGCTATGCATGCCAGTCTCTCTTGGCTAAGAGTTTAGGAGAGACTGACTGCATCACTTCTTATTTTTATAAGAAACCTTAATATGTTGAAAATTCCAAATTGTTTGCATAGTCGATTTACACACAGCTCTGACACACACACTTACCATACCAGACATGCCACCAGGGGTCTTTTTACAGTTCCCATATCCAGAACAAATTCAAGAAAGCGTACAGTATTATATAGAGCCCTTATTTCATGGAACTCCGTTCCATCTCATATTGCTCAAATGAATTACAAACCTGGTTTAAAAAAAACAGATAAACTAACACCTCACAGCACAACGTCTCTCCCCTATTTGACCTAGATAGTTTGTGTGTATGTATTGATAACTAGGCTATGTGTGCCTTTTTTAAATGTTTTATTATTTAGTTTTGTCCTTGGGCTGTTCTTGTCTATTGGTTAGACTGGTTAGACAGTAAACTCTCCTTCCAGACTCACATTAAGCATCTCCAATCGAAAATTAAATCTAGAATCAGCTTCCTATTTTGCAACAAAGCATCCTTCATTCATGCTGCCAAACATACCCTCATAAAACTGACTATCCTACCGATCCTCGACTTCGGCGATGTCATTTACAAAATAGCCTCCAACACTCAACACAACAAATTGGATGCAGTGCCATCCGTTTTGTCCCCAAAGCCCCATATACTACCCACCACTGCGACCCGTATGCTCTCGTTGGCTGGCCCTCGTTTCATATTCGTCGCAAAAACCATTGGCTCCAGGTCATCTATAAGTCTTTGCTAGGTAAAGCCCCGCCTTATCTCAGTTCACTGGTCACCATAGCAGCACCCACCCGTAGCACGCGCTCCAGCAAGTATATTTCACTGGTCATCCCCAAAGCCATCTCCTCATTTGGCCGCCTTTCCTTCCAGTTCTCTGCTGCCAATGACTGGAACGAATTGCAAAAATCACTGAAGCTGGAGACTTATATCTCCCTCATTAACTTTAAGCATCAGCTGTCAGAGCAGCTTACCGATCATTGCACCTGTCCACAGCCCATCTGTAAATAGCCCACCCAACTACCTCATCCCCATATTGTTTTTTGTTTTTGCTCCTTTGCACCCCAGTATCTCTACTTGCACATTCATCTTCTGCACATCTATCACTCCAGTGTTTAATTAATCAATTGTAATTATTTTGCCACTATTGCCTATTTATTGCCTTACCTCCCTAATCTTACTACATTTGCACACACTGTATATAGATTTTTCTATTGTGTTATTGACTGTACGTTTGTTTATCCCATGTGTAACTCTGCTTTGCTTTATCTTGACCAGGTCGCAGTTGTAAATGAGAACTTGTTCTCAACTGGCTTACCTGGTTAAATAAAGAAATAAAAAAATAAAAAATGAAATAAAAAAATAAAAAAATAAATTAATGTTCTGTATTATGCCATGTTTCATATTTTGTGTGGACCCCAGGAAGAATAGCTGCTGCTTTTGCAACTGCTAATGGGAATCCTAATAAAATACCAAATACCAAACTGAAATGTGGGAGAATGTAAGATTTATGGTAGCCTAATCTTTGGCATTTTGTAATCATTTACAGTATTTATAGTCAAGGGGTGTTGTGCTTGTTTCGGCCTGCAGAATGTGCTTCCCGCTCTAGTGGTTGCTTCACGCGCTCTCACTCTACAGTGGCTCTCGCGCTAGCCTGCCTAGTCAGTGAGTCAGTTGAACGAGAGAGCCAACTGAAAAGTGACGAGAGAAGCACCAGATAAACAAAATATTTTAAATGTTATGATCACGGTGAGCGAGTTATAAAGCATAGGATATGAAACACCAAGTTAAGCGGAGTGTAATTATATAATTGTTGTTCATTTTTTATGATGTTTTGATAGTTTAATTATTTATAAAAGTCTGTAAGCACAGAAGCTAACGTCGGCGGCATGGCATCAGGCGACAGGACCAATGAACGACCAGCATCCCGGAGTTGCCTCTTCACTGTTGACGTTGAGACTGGTGTTTTGTGGGTACTATATAATGAAGCTGCCAGTTGAGGACTTGTGAGGCCTCTGTTTCTCAAGCTAGACACTCTAATGTACTTGTCCTCTTGCTCAGTTGTGCACCGGGGCCTCCCACTCCTCTTTCTATTCTGGTTAGAGCCAGTTTGCGCTGGTCTGTGAAGGGAGTAATACACAGCGTTGTATGAGATCTTCAGTTTCTTGGCAATTTCTCGCATGGAATAGCCTTCATTTCTCAGAACAAGAATAGACTGACGAGTTACAGAAGAAAGTTATTTGTTTCTGGCCATTTTGAGCCTGTAATCGAACCCACAAATGCTGATGCTCCAGATACTCAACTAGTCTAAAGAAGGCCAGTTTTATTGCTTCTCTAATCAGAACAACAGTTTTCAGCTGCGATAACATCATTTTAAAAGGGTTTTCTAATGATCAATTAGCCTTTTATAATGATCAACTTCGATTAGCTAACACAACGTGAAATTGGAACATAGGAGTGATGGTTGCTGATAATGGGCCTCTGTATACCTATGTAGATATTCCATAACAAATCAGCCGTTTCCAGCTACAATAGTCATTTACAACAATAACAATGTCTACACTGTATTTCTGATCAATTTGATGGTGTTTTAATGGACAAAATAAATGATTTTCTTTCAAAAACAAGGACAATTCTTAGTGACCCCAAACGTTTGAACGGTGGTGTATATATCAATATATAAACATAATTAATCAGTGTACTGGTAAAACAGTTGGTTATGATTGGGGAACCAGCTATACATTTAAACCCTACATGAAAATGTGCATAGGAGGAACCACCATGTGGGTACAACATTTAAAATTACATTGAGTAATTAGAAAATATTTTGATGGAGAAGAAATGACTCTTTTCAAATTATAAGAAAGAAAGAACTTCCTAACCAAATACTGTTGTTTGTGTGTTTGTGTCTGAGTGTGTGTTTGTATAAACGGAGAATGATAAGAAAATAAGGAGAAACAGGGATGATGATGATAATGACTGTCCACCACCTAACTTTGCTTGTTACAACTGTGGAAAAGAGGGAAATTTCACTAGAACGTGTCCAAACCCAAGAAGACAGAGGGCAGTGGGGGAAGGTTGGAAAACCGGACCTTCAACGAAAACAATCCTTTACAACCCACATATGGACTGACGCGAGTTAGAGACTGTTGACTCCCTTGGACAGCATTGAAAGATTTTTTGTCAAACCCCCTTGAGAAGCCGATGGTTTGTCTCTTCGTCAACAGTGAGATAATAGATTTTCTAGTAGATATTCGAGTAGATTTTTTAGTAGATACTGTGTTGTTTTAACCCCCACCTTGATTAGTCTCCCAGATGCAAGGATGATTTTGAGACAATTCGAGATTACGTTCTACTCTTCCAGGCTATCCCTATCTCAGTTACACCCTCCACATCTTGTCTATGGAATGCAGTCTTTAACTCGTTTGTCAGCTCAAGCCATCTCTTGTGACCATATGCCCAGATTAGCTGTAGGAAGTGGAGACCCTAAAGACACAGCCTTAGTAGAACAGAAATATCTTACTATTAGTTAAATATGAATTGTTAACCATTAATATCAAATAAATCTGATAAATATGTAATTTCTCTCACACCAGATAAACTATTTTACATTTTCAAGGTGTCAAGACTCCCTTCATTCTTCTCACATGCTGTCCAAGGGCGTCAACTGTCTCTAACTGGCATTGCAATGTCTGTCATAAATTCCCATGTCCAAACCTCCCATGTCAAATGAATCAGTCAGCAATGTGGAGTGACTATGAAAGAGTTGCTCACAATGCCCCTACCTGTTAGAATTGATAGCACATGCATAAAACATCAATTCATTGCATGTTGTTCTGTAAATTTGGCAGGAAGAGATCTTCTCTGTAAATTGGGGATTACATGTGACTGGTACTATGCATAGGACTTATAAGATATCTTCTCAACTGCTCACAGTTGTTGGAAACAGAAAGACAGTTTTGTGTCACAGACTGGCTGACATTGCAGCGCAAATGTCTCACCATTGACAAGACATTTATATTATGGACAGATGATGGACCCTAATTTTGATGAATTAATGTGTTGTCAACATCAGTGATATTTGAAGCGTGAGACTGGTATAAGACATTACTTCCAACATATTCTCCAGTAGTAAATTGGCAGACATTCCAGTATTGGTTCTAATACAAGGTATCAAAACCGTTACCAATTGAAAGGCACAAATACCATAACTACTCTCCAGGGAAGTGGGTTTCACTAACTTAGAAAATTGTTAAATTGGCATATATTAGAGCGTTGAGTGAGTAAATCTAAACACTCTGGCCATGGTCAGGACGAGGTAAACTATAGCAAAATCATAGAGGCACTAAAAGAAGCAAAAGGGTATTCTAACAACTCGGCTTGAATATGAAAAAAATTGATGGATAAAATTGGGAAGCATTTTTCCTGCTGATGGGAAATATGCGAGAGCGGATACAAATTCATTGCTTTAACTAAATATGACATCCGCATAGAATAACATTACAGCAGTACAGTATGTACTGGTAATATATGTTAGCTAGCTCCCTAATGTTAGTCGGCTACTAAAATATCAAACTTGTCAGTATATTAACTATGCTATCCAATCTTTATTGATTGATTATTCACGCCATTCTTAGCTTAGCTAAATGGTATAGACATTGTGCGTTCTCAATGGACATTGTTAAATGGGGTGCTTTGTAAATTCGCTCTGGGTATTTGTTTGGATTTCAGAGCACTCTCGTATGAATGTACCAGAGCGCAGAATAACATGATGAATTTACGAAGGCTCAACACCCGTTGAATTAAAAAATATATATATTTCACCTTTATTTAACTAGGTAGGCTAGTTGAAAACAAGTTCTCATTTACAACTGCGACCTGGCCAAGATAAAGCAAAGCAGTTCGACACATACAACAACACAGAGTTACACATGCAATAAACTAAATAATACACTAGAAGAAAAAGTATATATACAGTGTGTGCAAATGAGGTAAGATAGGGGAGGTAAGGCAATAAAATAGGCCATAGTGGCAAGGTAATTACGATATAGCAATTAAACACTGGAGTGATAGATGTGTAGAAGATGAATGTGCAAGTAGAGATACTGGGGTGCAAAGGAGCAAAATAAATAAATAAATACAGTATGGGGATGAGGTAGTTGGATGGGCTATTTACAGATGAGCTATGTACAGGTGCAATGATCTGTGAGCTGCTCTGACAGCTGGTGCTTAAAGTTAGTGAGAGAGCTAAGAGTCTCAAGCTTCAGCGATTTTTGCAGTTCGTTCCTGTCATTGGCAGCAGAGAACTAGAAGGAAAGGCGACCAAAGAGGAATTGGCTTTGGGGGTGACCAGTGAAATATACCTGCTGGAGCGCGTGCTGCGGGTGGGTGCTGCTATGGTGACCAGTGAACTGAGATAAGTCGGGGCTTTACCTAGCAAAGACTTGTAGATGTCCTGGAGCCAGTGGGTTTGGCGACGAGTATGAAGCGAGGGCCAGCCAACGAGGTCATGCAGGTCACAGTGGTGGGTAGTATATGGGGCTTTGGTGACAAAACGGATGGCAATGTGATCGACTGCATCCAATTTGTTGAGTAGAGTGTTGGAGGCTATTTTGTAAATGACATTGCCGAAGTCGAGGATCGGTAGGATGATCAGTTTTACGAGGATATGTTTGGCATCATGAGTGAAGGATGCTTTGTTGCGAAATAGGAAGTTGATTCTAGATTTAATTTTGGATTGGAGATGCTTAATGTGGGTCTGGAAGGAGAGTTTGCAGTCTATCCAGACACCTAGGTATTTGTAGTTGTCCACATATTCTAGGTCAGAACCATCCAGAGTAGTGATGCTGGTCGGGCGAGCAAGTGCGGGCAGCGATCGGTTGAAGAGCATGCATTTCGTTTTACTTGCATTTAAGAGCAGTTGGAGGCCACGGAAGGAGAGTTGTATGGCATTGAAGCTCATCTGGAGGTTAGTTAGCACAGAGTCCAAAGAAGGGCCAGAAGTATACAGAATGGTGTTGTCTGCGTAGAGGTGGATCAGAGAATCACCAGCAGCAAGAGCAACATCATTGATGTATGCAGAGAAGAGAGTCGGCCAGAGAATTGAACCCTGTGGCACCCCCATAGAGACTGCCAGAGGTCCGGACAACAGGCCCTCCGATTTGACACACTGAACTCTATCAGAGAAGTAGTTGGTGAACCAGGCGAGGCAGAATATGGCCGGTGTCAGTAAACGTCAGGGAAAGAACGTAATTAAATTGTTGCCAGCAGCACAGTTCGTCACCAATGCTTTGGATAAACATGGAAAAAGCCTAACCAGCTCTGCTAAAATACACAGGAAACTGTTGTGGGAAAAACCCAGCAGTGTTGCAGTTCTTGACACACTCAAACTGGTATGCCTGGCACCTACTACAATGCCCCGTTTAAAGGCACTTTAAAGTCCAAATTTCCAAAACACATGAAGAAGTCAAATGTTTAACTAGTAATTTGTTATGCTAACAAGCTAGCAAGAGGCTGCATAGCAACATCATCAACTTCCGGTAGACATGCAAAGCTCAACTGAAAGGTTACTGTTTGTTTACAGTATACTAAAATGAACTAATAGTATATTGTATGAATTATATACTCATTAAGCATGTAGTATATAGTATATTAGTATGGTATTTGAACACAGCTTGGGTATGTGAGTATATTGATAAAATGTGTACGTATGTTTTGATGGCAGGTTTGAAACCTGTTATCAAGATGGATAATGCGGGGGTAGTGGGAAAATACCGAAGCGTAGTGTGTGGGGCCATTGGTCATTCGAAAAGTGAGTGTAGGGGCAATATTGGCAAAATTTATGACAGGAAAGTATGGTGAATTCCCTTACCCTAACCAATGAAACTATAAATGCTTAAGGGATTTTCTATGTCCGGGTAATACAATTAAATAAAATAGCCCATATGGCTTGAAAATTATTATTTTTTCCGCAGTAAGAGTTGTAGACATAACTTGAATGTAGACATAACTTGTAACGACGTAAAAAAACGAATGAGGGTTTCCATCAAATTAAAAATCATTGCGGAGCAAATGTGATGTAATAAAGGAATTTCATTATGTCGCAAGGGAAAATATATTCTGCTTTTATTGACCTCGCCAGATCTGTTTCCAAATCATTGACTATCGATTCAACTCGTTGACTGCTAAATCCCCTTTGCTCATGTAAAATCTTTGCAATGAAACACTTGGACGAACTTTAAGGCTACTTTCTGGTAATTATGTCATTATTATGTGCCAGATGTTAAGACTACAAACCATTATAATTGGATTATTTGCGGGATATACTGGTAATTTCATTAGCATTGGGTCTGTGTTACTGACTGAATTGAAGTTGTGGGCAGAAAGAGGCTCAAGTATTGTGAACTATTTTAACTCCCAACGAAATGTATATTTTTCCTTAAGAATTGGCTGATGTATTTTGTGGATTTGGCACATTACATGTTCATCTTATAATAATACATGTTTAATAAGTGTGAAGCAGAAAGGGAATATCCTATAGAGGTTGGTATTAAAAATACAGAGTAATATTGTTTGGGTAGACTGAAATGAAAACAATGCCTTCTAATAAGGTGAATGGAAATATGTTATTAGTTATTAGTGGTTTTTGGATAGACTCTAATAATACCATGTTTTAGTATGCGGGTGAAAGTGAGTCGTGCTCGCTGGGCTATATCAGGCTGTAAGGGACGTAGTGGGACATTTGAAGCAGAGGTCTGAATAGTTGAATTGGAAAAGTTCTTTGACCGTTTCTGATTGATGTTGCTCGGTTTTGTAGTTTAGGTAACACCAGTGAATTTGAGCAGAATGTAATGTAATTTAACCCTCCTGCTGTGTTCCGGTCTAATTGGATCGATTTACAAGTTTTCTCTCTGAAAAATGTAGTTAATTTAATCTGATTGTCATAAGGTTCCATGACTTTGTCCACACAGGGCATCTAAACACACAAAATAAATTATGATTTTCATAACATTTTGGGTGTTTTATTTAACTTGTGTACGTACACCTGTGGTGAACGGTCATCAGAAATTAATGGGTGAGACTACAATCAGTGTATAAAATTGAGTTCATGCAGATTCATCAGATGGACACATGACCCCCAAATACATGTGTATTTGAGCACACACACACACACACACACCACACACACACACCACACACACACACACACACACACACACACACACACACACACACACACACACACACACACACACACACACCACACACACACACACACACACCTCACTCCCCTTCTTGGCTTCCATGGCAACCCCCACGGCAACCTTTCCCCAGTAGAATCTTTCCCCCACGGGAAACACACCTGTTGGCATTCTCACAAACAATCACAACATTGTTTCCAAAATATATAGAACTTTTCTCGCAGCTCTGGTATATAAAGCTTTTTTGAGGCCTTGCTCACAATTCATTCTGTGGCAGCACAATGACCAAACGATATACTGTATATGAGGCCTACTGGCCATAAATAGCAAATAGCAGTTCAAAACTTGTAATGTTCACAAGAACTTAAGTTCATAAAAATATCAAACACAACATTAGATGATAATATATGTATTATTATGGATTTCTAATCAGCTATAATGGGTCGGTCATTTTGGACAGGGAACACAGAATTAACATGAAACGAACACAACAGGAAGGCTAAAACCATAATCTGTTTCCATTACGTGGGACAGTGGAAAGTATCTAGTGAATGTGAATGTGTTTTAGTATTGAATATCGAGCTGATGAATATTGAACTGATGACGCCAACTTTTTGAAGGTCCTAGATTTGTTAAAACAGGTTTTATATTTTAAATAAATGCAACAGGTTAAAATGATAGGATTACCAGAAAGGGGCTCTGGGATTATTTACTTTAGAAGGTGTATATTCCACTTAATGGAACACTGTATTATCTGATGTGTCTTAAGTAGGATTCTTTCTTCGAAGTCCACTACAGTATGTATGTTAAGGGAGCTCCCCTTAACAATTCTGTTTGTTTTTACCTTACATTATGACATATTTGTTAAGATTTTTTAATACCATGTCTGATTTGTGGTCTATTTCTATTGGTTTTAGTGGGTTTTTCATGGGTTAAAGAATGTATTACAAATTTTTGTTTTTTGTTTTAATTGAACACGTGAATTATTTTGATAAGAAATGTACTGAAGAAACTTACTGTAACCTGGGATACGAAATGTATGAAATGTTGACTGTTTTTACATAATTAATCTAATAGAAAAATAAACACTTATTTGAAGGGTTTGAATGATCTCTGACCTCTGTCCTGACTTTCCAGTGTGGTTTGATCACCCTCACTGGAAGGCTGAGAGACATTAGATGATGATTTAAAGGTCATATGTAATACTGAATTGAAGGTTATTTGTAATACTGATCATTACGGAGAAGTTTAAAATTAATAGTTATATGTGGGATTCGGACCACGAGAAGGATAGACCTATCTCTAGTCAATCTTTCTATTCCTTGAATTAAGTTATGAGTACAATTTTTTTTCTTTTTGAGTTATTAAGGGTAGTATAATTTGATTTGCTGTGTTGTTTTTTTACACATTAATCACGTTGTGAGTCATGTGTCAAAATGGGGCAATTACCATCATTTGAGGTTTTGGGATTGAAATTTACACACCTCGAGTGATATATAGAAGTGTATCGAGTGCTATATGAACGAGTGTATTGTTGCGTTGTTTGTTTATTTTGTTTTGATACAAATCTCACCAGATTGGGTCTGCTGGATGATCGAGATTACTCCCTAAGGATTAGTCCTCTAACTTCCTGACCCTGCGAATCTGTGATGAGGTCGACAATGTGATAAGGGGAGTATAAGCCAATTTGAACAATTGTTTGAACAGAATGTTGTTGTTATTCTTTCTGACATTTGTCTTACAAAGAGTTTTGTATTAAGAATAATTGGTATAAGTAATTTGTCATACAGTCAATGCTTGTCTGGATTTCCTGAAACAGAAATGAACTGAACTAAACTGTTGTTCTGATCTGTCCTCTTTTGAGATTATGGCGAAGGTGACTACAGATGGTATCTAGATGCATGGAAAAGGATCATTTGACCAAACAGTGTGGACCTCAACCCCCCCTAACCGGATGAAGAAATGGCGTTTACTATGACCTTGTCCTTCACCACTCCTACCGTGAGATCTGAGTCCAAGCCAGCAACCTGCACACAGCATCCAGTCGAAGCTATCAACTGCCTTGTCTCTCAGGAGTGCGACATAAGTCCACGTGGAGTGAGCATGGAGAGAAATCCTGTCAACTTCTTTCATGCTGCTGATGTACTGGTAGGAAAAATGGACAAGACAGAATGGACTGTAAAGGACAGGTGAGAGGCATTATCAAGGGCCATCCACTTTGAACATATGAAGAAGAACACAAAGACATGCCAGAAGGAGGAGTGCTGGGAGGAGGGGGTGGTCAACAGTGCCCGTAGTTATTTATTTGAGGTATCAGGTTGACTGTGGAGGTCTGCGCACTGCAAAATGTACAGTAATTTAGATTAAGAATGCATTGAGATACCTATCTGTCATTAACATGCCACTCACGACAATGTGAGACAGGGATAAATGGGGGCTGTAATGAAAATAGTTAATGCTGGTAATAAGTAGTTCAAACTGTCAATTATTTTATTTAACCTTTATTTAACTAGGCAAGTCAGTTAAGGACAAATTCTTATTTCAAATGACGGCCTACCCCAGCCAAACCCGGACGACGCTGGGCCAACTGTGCTCCGCCCTATGGGACTCCCAATCACGGCTGGATGTGATACAGCCTGGATTCGAACCAGGGACTGTAGATATGGTCCCCTGTTTGTAAATACACATTCTAACTGTATTGGTATGTGCTAAGTTGAATTTGAGTGATAGACTCAACGTGAAGCATTGAAGACTGTAATTGATAGTAGGGGTTTTATTTTACCATATTATCAGAATTCTCATTTTAAAGCGCATCAAAACATATGGCTTTCTGGATGATACAGTACAATTGACTTGAGCATGTTTTAGTATGTTTATCACTATGTTATAGGTTAGATAGAATGATTCATTGTGCAAAAGGCATTTGAAGCCAGAGGCTAAGTACATACGGGGACCGAATGTTTGCATTAGAGTGTGCCAAATGATATGTGACCATTGCTGTGCATTCATACCCCAGCGTGAGGGTAACTTTACTATTGTAGTGGAACATCTGAAAGAGCTCAGTGGTGATTGGAATCCATTTGGATGGGTTCAGTCATTATTTGGTGTTATGGGAGCTACAATATTTAATTGGTTGATTTATGGCTTAGTTATCTTTTTTTAAATTATAACAATTAATGCATTATAACTTGTGTTAAGAAATTGTACAGCAAAGCCGTTGAGACTATTCTTGCCATGCCATTACTGACCCCTGAAAGAGACGCTTCAGAACCCTATTTACCTGATTTATTTCCTATGCCTGATTACATGTCTGTTGAAGAGTATGATAATCCATAACACAGAAGAAGAAACATTGAGTTAAAGGTGTAGCATGTCCATAGGCCATGCTCACAGCAAGGGTTATGTGAATGGTTCTCCCAAGGTAGGGTTAAGGGCCTACCATCATGGTGACCATGTGGCAATATGGACAGTCTCAACAAAGCTATTGCCTTGTGTGTGATGATAAAGTATGTACTGATGTTTAAATTCATGTGTTCCTTTCCCCCTTCTGAGAATGAATTGCACCATGTGAAGGGTTGAAACCCAATGACAACGGAGGTCATTAACAATTGTAATGTACTAAGTGTACGAAAGTCTTTCCTAACACAGCGGTTGCATTAAGAACCAGTGTATCTTTCATTTGCTGTACAACATGTATTTTTTAGTAAAGTTTATGATGAGTTCTTTGGTCAGATTAMGTGAGTGTCCAAAATATCTCCGGACATTCTGGGAAAATGTTGCTACATATTCACAATGTATAATCACGATTTGCAGCTCTAAATATGCAAATTTTCGAACAAAACATAAATGTATTGTATAACTTGATGTTATAAGACTGTCATCTGATGAAGTTGTCCAAAGGTTAGTGATTCATTTTATATTTATTGCTGTTTTTTGCGAAAGCTACCTTTGCGGTGAATAAATGCGGTTGTGTGTTTGGCTATTGTGGTAAGCTAATATAATTCTATATTGTGTTTTCGCTGTAAAACACTTAAAAAATCTGAAATATTGGCTGGATTCACAAGATGTTTATCTTTCATTTGCTGTACACCATGTATTTTTCATAAATGTTTTATGATGACTATTTATGTATTTCATGTTGCTCTCTGTAATTATTCTGGCTGCTTTGATGCTATTTTTGATGGTGGCTGCAATGTAAAACTATGATTTATACCTCAAATATGCACATTTTCGAAACAAAACATGAATGTATTGTATAACATGTTATAAGACTGTCATCTGATGAAGTTGTTTCTTGGTTCGTGACTAATTATATCTCTATTTTGTCAGTTTGGTGAAAGCTACCTATGCGGTGGAAACATGGTGAAAATATGCGGTTGTGTGTTTGGCTATTGTGGTTAGCTAATAGAAATACATATTGTGTTTTCGCTGTAAAACATTTTAAAAATCGGAAATGATGGCTGGWTTCACAAGATGTTTATCTTTCATTTGCTGTATTGGACTTGTGATTTCATGAAAATTATATTATATGATATCCCTGTCBCGTTAGGCTAGGCTATGCTAGTCAGCTTTTTTGATGAGGAGGATCCCGGATCCGGGATGGGTATTAGGTAAAGGTTAATGGAAATGCTTGTATGTCATTTTATATTAAGTTGAGAGTTAGTCTCAAAATGGAGGACATATTATGGAAAATTACATAATTAGTCATGCCATCCCATGTTTTACTGTTTAAAGAATTGTCTCATTTAAATGCTAGTGTTTTTTCTAACCTGATACAAACTTGTCTTTGTGGGACTTAGTCATAAGACTGGGCCTATAGCTAAGGTCTGCTTGGGTGCGGCCGCAGTATGTGACATCCCATGGGTTTACTATCTACAGAAAGTCACATGTATGGAAACTTGCAGAAAGGAATACAATATATTGTTTTGCTGTTGTGAATGCAGTTAGACGGTTGAGCCCTCGGGCTATCAACCTTGTGCTACCTTAAGTCTGCACAGACAACTAATTACCTTTTACACACTATCTGCTGACTGCCACGTATACAGAAAGGGGTTGTAGCAGAGACCCGGCTATGTTTGTTAAGCTTTCAACTCTGAGCCGTTCTCGGTGATGGTTGATTTGCTTCATTTTTGCAAATCTTATAATAAAGTGTTGTTTGAACGAATCTGCAGTCTCTCTTCCCTTTGATTAGATATTCCACAACAGTGTTTTTTTCCCTATGAGCTAACTGGGTTTAAGAGTGTACTAGGTCTATGCTTTGCCATTGCAGAGCGAGTTGTCAATGTTGCATTATGTGAGCACCATAAATTACTACATTTTTGGTCACTTTACCCGAAAAACGGTGGGACACTGAACATCATAATACATTGTAAACAACTACCATTCTTTCATGTTTCACTACATACTGCTAGTACATTTTTGTACCATGGTTGCTAGTACAATGAAATAAATGTTTTTTGGGTCACTACCATGGCAGGAAAATACCATGGTATTTGCACCTGTACCATGCTATTTTCCTGCCCTGGTAGTGACCCAAAAAACATGTATTTCATTGTACTAGCTACCATGGTACAATTGCTATTGTACTCCCATGGTACATTTTTTGTAAGGGGTCAATGACCTACTTGTGTCATCAGTCTTTCATTCATATCATCCACTGTGTTGTAGTCCGGCATCTGATTCAGCCTGGCCACTTGATTTTATTTTATTTATTTGGATCCCCATTAGCCGACACCAATGGCGACAGCTTGTCTTACTGGGGTCCGACATATAACGAAATAGACATTACAGACAAAATACTTTACAATTTACATACATTTAAAGACATTAACATCTAGTGTGTGTGTAGATCTATCAATTAAGCATACATGTCAGTACATACACACAACAAGTAGGTCACATGGGGGAGAGGCGTTGTGCCGTGAGGTGTTGCTTTATTTGTTTTTTGAAACCAGGTTTGCTGTTCACTTGTGCTATATGAGATGGAAAGGAGTTCCATTCCCTCATGGCTCTGTATAATACTGTACGTTTCCTTGAATTTGTTCTGGACCTGGGGACTGTGAAAAGACCCCTGGTGGCATGTCTTGTGGGGTAAGTGTGTGTGTCAGTCCTGTGTGTAAGTTGACAATGCAAACATTATGGAATTTCCAACACATTACTGTTTTTTATAAAACAAGAAGGGACTCAGTCAGTCTTTCCTCAACTCTTAGCCAAGACAAACTGGCATGCATAGTATTAATATTAACCCTCTGATTACAATGAAGAGCAAGACGTGCCACTCTGTTCTGGGCCAGCTGCAGCTTAACTAGGTCTTTCTTTGCAGCACTTGACCATGTGACTGGACAATAATCAAGATAAGATTAAACTAGAGCATGCAGGACTTGCTTTGTGGAGTAAGGTGTCAAAAAAACAGAGCATCTCTATATTATGGACAGACCTCTCCCCATCATCACAACCTTTCAATCTATATGTTTTGACCATGACAGTTTACAATCTAAGATGACACCAAGTAATTTAGTCGCCTCAACTTGTTCAACAGCTGCACCATCCATTACAAGATTTAGTTGAGGTCGAGAACTTGATTCGTACCAAATACAATGTTCTTAGTTTTAGTGATGTTCAGGACCAGTTTATTACTGGCCACCCATTCCAAAACAGACTGCAACTCTTTGTTCAGGGTTTTAGTGACTTCATTAGCTGTGGTTGCTGAAATAGAAAAGAGTAGATGGCCTAGAAAGCTGCCCTGTGGTACACCACACTTTACATGTTTGACATTAGAGAATCTTCCATTAAAGAAAACCCTCTCAGTTATATTAGATAAATAGCTCTGTATCCACAACAGTGGTGGAAAAAGTACCCAATTGTCATACCTGAGTAAATGTAAAGATACCTTAATAGAAAATGACTCAAGTAAAAGTGAAAGTCACCCAGTAAAATTCTACTTGAGTAAAAGTCTAAAAGTATTTGCTTTTAAATATACTTAAGTATCAAAAGTAAATGTAATTGCTCAATTTTTACTCAGAAATGAAAGTATAAATAATTTCTAATTCCTCATATTAAGCAAACCAGATGGCACCATTTTTTATTTACGGATAGCCAGGGGCACACCTCAACACTGTGACATAATTTACAAACAAAGTATATGTTTAGTGAGTCTGCTAGATCAGAGGCAGGGATGTTCTCTTGATAAGTGTGTGAATTAGACCATTGTCCTGTCCTGCTAAGTATTCAAAATGTAACGAGTACGTTTGGGTGTCAGTGAAAATGTATAGGAGTAAAAAGTACATACTTTTCTTTAGGAATGTAGTGAAGTAAATGTAAAAGTTGTCAAAAATATAAATAGGAAAGTACAGATACACCAAAAAAACTACTAAGTAGCACTTTTTTTTAACTTAAGTACTTTATACCACTGATCCACGATATGGCAGAGGTTAAAAAAACATAACACAAAAGTTTTCTGAACTCTAACAGTACAGCTCCCACAATCTTATTATTATCAATTTCTTTCAACCAATCATCAGTCATTTGTGTCTGTGCAGTACATGTTGAGTGCCCTTCTCTATAAGCATGCTGAAAGTCTGTTGTTAATTTGTTTACAGAGAAATAGCATTGTATTTGGTCAAACAACATTTTTTCCAACAGTTTGCTAAGAGCTGGCAGCAAGCTGATAGGTAAAGGCTGACAAGTAAAGGCCAATTTACCACTCTTGGGTAGCGGAATTACTTTGGTTTCTCTCCAGGCCTGAGGACAAATAATTTCCTCTAGGCTCAGAATAAATATATGACAGATAGGAGTTGCTATAGAGTCAGCTACCATCCTCAGTAGCTTCCCATCTAAATTGTGAATGCCAGGAGGTTTGTCATTATTGATCGAAAACAGTAATTTTTCCACCTCTCCCACACTAACTTTTCAAAATTCAAACTTGCAATGCTTTTCTTTCATTATTTGTTTTTTTATACATCAGTATGATGGCTCACTCTTTGTTGTTGGCATTCCCTGCCTACGTTTGACCACTTGCCAATTAAGTATGGTTTTGTGATGAATAAGCCATCTGAGTCGATGAAAGATGGAGTTGAATTTGTCTTTCTGCCCATAATTTCATTTAAAGGACTCAAACGTTTTTTCCATCATTCTTTATATCATTGATCTTGGTTTCATAATACAGCTTCTTCTTTTTGTTGAGTTTAGTCACATAATTTCTCAATTTGCAGTAAGTCAGTAAAAAATGGGGCAAAAGGAGTGGCTAATAAGTCTGGCTGCACATCTGCCTACCTTAAAAACTCTGGACAAATCAGATTATTCCCCCGCAAACCAGGGATGGTCTCTACCTCTTACTCTGTATTTTTTGAGAGGGGCGTGTTTATCACAGATAGTAGAAAATAGGAGAATGACTCTTCGATGTCTGGAATAAGCACAATCCTATCCCAGTTGCTTGCACAAAGTTCATGCAGGAATGCCTGCTCACAGAACTGCGTAAAATTTTGTTTGACTATGGGGTACTTTGGGGATGTTAGTGTCTGTAATGCAAGCAACTGCACAGTGATCACTTAAATCATTAGGGAAAATACCAAAGGCCGAGTATTTATGCGGATTGTTAGTTAGAATAACATCAATAAGTGTTGATTTAGAGATGTGTTTTGGATTGAGTCAGCCTTTATAATTTGAGGAAAATTCAGTGTAATGTACAGTCCTCTTCTGGCCTCAGAGTTTGGAGATAACCAGTCCCAGTTTAAATTGCCCATGAGCACCATTTAATTTCCCCCCCAACCATGCATCAGTTCAGCCTGAGCATCCAGGGATTCTACTTTTGCAGATGGAGGTCTATAACATCCTATTAAATCTAAGTTCACAGCTTTCGATAACTGCAGTTTCAATGCTAAAAACTCAAACTGTTTTGGTTTAGATAAAGACCTTAGTTCAGTAACCACATATCTGTCTTTAATATAGATGGCTATACCTCCCCCTTACTTCGTCGGTCACATCGATAAACATTATAACCATCCAAGCCTATAGACTTATTTAGAACAGATTTCTTAAGACAGGTCTCGGACAGAACTAAGACATCTGGGTCTGCAGACTTTTATCATGTCCATTTTCGGCATCAGACTCCTCACATTAATATGCATCAGTCCCAACCCTGATCTAGTTTTTAAATAATTTGGAGTTGGAAGTTCATCCATAGCCAATGGGCCTGGGTTTGGGTGAATGTTTCCTGACACCAAAAGCAGAAGAATAATAAAACACCTTGATTTGTTGCTCCCTAAAATCTTTCTGCACGTAGATGATTTAAACTAATCCAAACTACAGTCATCGGATACAACAAACACAGTTTTTAGCCAGACCAAACCTGTAGATGAGATTTTCTTTTTGAGCATGTCACAGTAGGAGTCAAATGGTAACACAATCAGAACCATCTGAAAGTTTAAAGCTGCTATACCATCAGTCAAAGTAGAATTTAGCGGTATCTCTGGGGTAAGGAGATGAGATTGTTTTTGATAAGTGAGACTATGCAATGAGCCATAACCCATGTAGGCAGCAATTAAAACCATTTGTACAAAATACAAATTTTAACCACTGAATCCAACAATTTACTAAAACAAAAAGAAAACAAATTAAAATATTATTTTGAAACCTTAAATGCCCTAAATGATCAGCTGTACCCGACAGGTCTAGTAGAGTCAGAAACCAAGTGTGTGCCCGAACGTTGCTGCCTTACTTAGAATGCCATCGCGTTCAACAGCCGCTGCAGGAATGTGCTGACATGGACTTCGCCCAGTGTGTGGATCTGGTCAGTGCGCCCAGTCATTGGATGTGCAGCCAGACTTATTAGCCACTCCTTTTGCCCCATTTCTTTCAACCATACAGTTTTTTAATTCCTCATCAATTTCAATGGAGCCTTAACAGCATTAGCATACTGGTTATTGTCCGGAATTTCGGATGACTGACGTGCCCAAAGTAAACTGCCTGTTATTCAGGCCCATGCATATACTTGGTAGCATTGGATAGAAAACACTCTGAAGTTTCTAAAACTGTTAAAATAATGTCTGTGTGTTATCACTGCCTGGTACGACCGCAAGGCCCTCCAGAGGGTGGTGCGGTCTGCACAACGCATCACCGTTGGCAAACTACCTGCCCTCCAGGACACCTACAGCACCCGATGTCACAGGAAGGCCAAAAATATAATCAAGGACAACAACCACCCGAGCCACTGCCTGTTCACCCCGTAGCATTGGATAGAAAACACTCTGAAGTTTCTAAAACTGTTAAAATAAGGTCTGTGAGTATAACAGAACTGATATGGCAGGCAAAAACCAGAGGAAAATCCATCCGGAAATTTTGTTTTGAGGTCACAGGCCATTTCAATGCTTGCCTATGGGATATACAAATAGATAGTACCCAGATTGCAGTTCCTATGGCTTCCACTAGATGTCAACAGTCTCTAGAAAGGGTTTCAGGCAAGTTTTTTGAAAAATTAGCAAGTAGATGGAAAAACTCCAAGGTGTCTCTCATTAGAAATGTAGTCTTGTTGGCTCGTGAATGAGGTGCGCGCTCTTCGTTATTTATCTTCCCTATTGAACATACTATTCTCCATCTTAAATATGATCATTTATTTAGATATTAGAATACCTGAGGATTAATTAGAAACATTGTTTGACTTGTTTGGACGAACTTTACTGGTAACTTTTTGGATTCGTTTGTATGCATGTTGAACGAGTGGATTACTGAATCAAGCGTGCCAACTAAACAGACATTTTTGGGATATAAAGAACGACTTTATCGAACAAAACGACCATTCATCGTGTAGCTGTGACGCTTGGGATTGCAAACAGAGGAAGATCTTCAAAGGTAAGTGATTTATTTAATCGCTATTTGTGATTGTGTGAAGCCTGTGCTGGTTGAAAAAGTATTTTGGTGTGGGGCGCTGTCCTCAGATAATTGCATGGTATGCTTTCGGCGTAAAGACTTTTTGAAATCTGACAACGCGGTTGGATTAACAAGACGTTAAGCTTTTAAATGATGTATGACACTTGTATTTTCATGAATGTTTAATATTACTATTTTTGTATTTTGAATTTCGCGCTCTGCAATTTCACCTGATGTTGACGTAGGTGTCCCGCTAGCAGTTCATGCCCCAAAAATAGGTTAACAGGTCAAATCAAATACAATTTTATTGGTCACATACACATGGTTAGCAGATGTTATTGCTAGTGTGCAAAATGCTTTTGCTTCTAGATCCGACAGTGCAGCCGTATCTAACAGGTAATATCTAACAATTCCACAACAAAACCTAATATCTAACAAATTCCACAACAAACCCTAATACACACAATCTAGTAAAGGAATGGGAGAATATGTAAGTTAAAAATATATGGATGAGCAGTGACAGAGCGGCAAGATGCAATAGATAGTAAAGAATAGTGGCCATTTATTAAAGTGGATTTAGAACGGCCAATTTCGAATGACGCAACAATCTGCATTTGAGCTGGCCACACTTTTTTCAGAAACTATTTACACAAACACAGTCCTTACAAAGTTATGTCCAGAATGTGAGCAGTTTATTTTTGGATGCAATGTTCAGATATTCACAGAAGTATCTATAGCATAACACAACCATCCTAACCGGAAAAATGTAGGCCACAATTGTGCTAACTGAGGAAAGATTGACGCAACACAAGCGGTCATATTTTCTAACTCTCGGCTGACAAACTACAATATGAATTAGCTAATAGCAATTACTATGTATAATTAATCACATCACGGGTGAGCTCACCGTTGATCAAAATAATTGAGTAAACACTTTCTAGAAATCGAAAGTAATCTGACGATTAGTTTCAGCGTGCAGCCAGGCATTTTTCCCTCACAGAAACCAAATATAATAAGAGAAGACAAGATGAGTTTGGTCTGTTTATAATATGCATATTGAAGAGGTGTCGTCTACCATCGTTCACATCCCACATTCACTTCCTGAAGTTCTCAAAAAATGAGTGAACCCTTACTCACCTCATTTTGTTATAGCCTCTTTGGTCAGACAGACGATGAAGTGAAACCCAGAATGCATTGTATGTCAACAAACATGGCTCCACACACAGCTGGAATTAGCTCAGCTCATCATAATCAGTACAACCTTTCCAAAAAATATTTTACACACATTCTATGTGCCCATTACAATCTATGCAAAAATCGGAATGCATGATTTATCACCGGTAATTGAAAAACGTGAATAAAATAGTAAATATATCCATAATACCACACAAAACATTTTCTGATAGTGATTTATTGATACAAATGGTGGGTGCAGGCAGTCAATCACGTAACCTCTCACTCCCACTCTGAGCCATTCAGTGTTGTTGTTTATGTATGTAGCTAATGAGCATTAGCATTAGCAATGTCTTTCAAAAGGAGACAACTCACAAATGCGGAAATTCTGGAGATTTAAAAGAATTCTGACAATGAGTCTGAGTCTGAAAGTCAGGAATCAGATTCTGACAGTGACAGAGGACCAGTTGTCTGAGGACCCCTAATCCACTGACAAAGTCCGAGTTCCCTTTGGAGATGCTGGTGGTGATGGAGGCAGACCAATAGAGGATGAAGTACAGGAGTTCTATGGTAGCTGGAAGGCTGCCAGCCATTTCACCCCTCCTGGCGCTGCTGATTGTGTTGATGAGTCCCAGTCTGGAGTGCAACGCCCCTTGCCATTTCCATCTGAGGCAGAGTGCTTCAAGTTGTTTCTGACAGAGGAGCTGGTGGGAGACATAGTAGAGACCAATCGCTATGCTTTGGAGCTAAGGGAGAAGAGAGAGCCAGGAGTGGGGGGGACAACCACAATTAGTGAAATGTATACCTTCCTGGTGACAGTCCTTCTCATGGGGATAGTAAAGAAGAACTCCCTAAGAGAATACTGGAGCAGAGATCCTATGTTTGCAACTCACGTCTTTGCCACCCTCTTTTCCCAAGACTGCTTTCTAGTTCTGCTGCTATGACTGCATTTCATCAACAATGCTACTGCCAACCTAAATGACCCGTTATACAAAATAAGAAATGTCAACAGCTGGCAGTAAAGTGCCATGACAAACGAGACGTCCATGTCCTCTCCACTGTCCATACAGCAACCATGTCGGCCACAGGGAAGGTGGACCACCTGACGGGAGAGAGAAACAAACCAGACAGAGAAACATCAAACCAGACTGCGTGCTTGACTATAATCTCAAAATGAGGGCAGTGGATAAGGCTGACATGATAAACAGCTTTGTGGAATGCACTCAGAAAACGACCAAGTGGTATAAGATATTTATAAATTTTTCCAGGGTAGCTTCAAAATACAACATGCCAATACTTCTGACGCAATTAGCATTGTTTTACAGAGCTAATATAAGAATGTAACTAGCTACATATTAGCACGATTGAATATAACACCATAAAAGGATATGACATGAGTAACGTTACCTCGCGTGTCAGCGATTATAAGAAATATACACACATATATTATGCTCCATACACACAGAGAGCTACAGTAGAAACGGTATAACACGACACACATAAACTATTATAACGTAATAAGGCACTTACTTTGATTGAAACGCAGTCTGGATTTGAAGATGGGCGTCTGTAGTGACGTCTCTAGCACTGAGACGATGTGCCACTTGGGAGTCATAAGGCCAGGGTAGCTTCAAAATACAACAAATGCTAATACTTCCCTGACGCAATTAGCATTGTTTTCCAGCGCTAATCGAAGAATGTAGCTAGCTACCTAAACACCATAAATGTTATGAAATGAATAACGTTACATCGCGTGTCCGCGGTTATAAGGAATATACACAAAAACATTATGCTACATTAGAAACGACATGCAGAAACTATTATAACGTAATAAGGCACTTACTTTGATAGAAACGCACACATTTCCAAAGGTATTATTGGTAACGAAAACAACTTTGATTGCGATGCAGGCAACAGACGGACAATATGGGACACGTGTATGCAGGACGGCAGATGAGCAAATGTCTGCAGACTTGACCTGCAATTTTGTCAGTGTCAGAAATGTCCGCAAAAGTACAAATGACTACTTTTATGTGAATGAATAAGGCGGAACACACCTCAATTCAAACTGTTATTAGAAAATAAAATACTTGTTAGAAAATAATATAAAATTGACAAGTTGAAAACAGCTTATAAATAAAAACAGGCTGCGTGCCTTGGTTTGAGGGCAGGGCGGAATAAATGTACTGTTACGTAACAATCACATTCTGGAATGGAGAGAACGTTGCGCATAAAAATATTCATGCCCCGGCGACCATTAGAGAGATTTGGAACTCACGCATGAAAGGGTTAAAATTGTATAAACTGCCTTAATTTTGCTGGACCCCAAAAAGAGTAGCTGCTGCTTTGGCAGCGACTGGAGACCGTCGCTGGAGGCTCGGGACTGGGGACCGACTGGAGGCCGTCGCTGGTGGCTCCGGACTGGAGGCCGTCGCTGGTGGCTCCGGACTGGAGGCCGTCGCTGGAGGTTCCGGACTGGAGGCCGTCGCTGGAGACTCCGGACTGGGGACCGTCGCTGGAGGCTCCGGACTCGAGGCCGTCGCTGGAGGCTCCGGACTGGGGACCGTCGCTGGAGGCTCCGGACTGGAGGCTGTCGTGGGAGGCTTCGTGCCATGACTCCTCACTGGAGGCTTCGTGCCATGGATCATCACTGAAGGCTTCTTGCCATGGATCAGCACTGGAGGCTTCTTGCCATGGATCATCACTGAAGGCTTCGTGCCATGGATCATCACTGGAGGCTTCTTGCCATGGATCATCACTGGAGGCTTCTCTGCCTCTGGATCATCACTGGAGGCATCGTGCCATGGATCATCACTGGAGGCTTCTTGCCATGGATCATCACTGGAGGCTTCTTGCCATGGATCATCACTGGAGGCATCTTGCCATGGATCATCACTGGAGTGAGGAGACTCATACTGGAGTATGGGCAGTCTGGTACGTGGAGCTGCCACAGGGCTCACCAGAACCATACCCGGCCAAAAACATAGAAACACAAAATCATAGAAAACAAAACATAGAATGCCCACCCCAAATCACACCCTGACCAAACCAAATAGAGACAAAAAAAAGGCTCTCTAAGGTCAGGGCGTGACAGTAACCCCCCCCAAAGGTGCGGACTCCGGCCGCAAAACCTGAACCTATAGGGGAGGGTCTGGGTGGGCATCTATCCGCGGTGGCGGCTCAGGTGCGGGACGCAGACCCTCGCTGCGGACCCCGGACTGGGCACCCTCGTTGCGGGCCCCGGACTGGGCACCCTCGTTGCGGGCCCCGGACTGGGCACCCTCGGAAAATTCCAAAAAGTATCCGTAATGTTCGTAGAAACATGTCAAACGTTTTTTATAATCAATCCTCAGGTTGTTTTTAACATACATAATCGCTAATATTTCAACCGGACGGTAACCTATTCAATAAAAAAGAGAAAGAAAATGTCGAGCTACCCCTCTCGCGCGCAGGAACTAATCAAAGGACACCTGACTCGCCCTGGGAGGTGCAGACAACGTATCCGCTTTGGGAAAGTCATATTCCTGGTCCTAGTGCTGGTTGTGCTGGTAAGTTGACGTCTCTCTGATATCCAATAGTTCTTCCCGGCTGTATGTAATAACACTTAAGGTTTTCTGGGCTAACAATGTAAGAAATAATACATTAAAAAAACTAAATACTGCACAGTTTCCGAAGGACTTGAAGCGAAGCTGCCATCTCTATTGGCGCTATTTTGTACAAGGCACGTGTTTATCAATAATTGGAAGAAGCAATTTCAGCATCTGGATGCTCCTTATTAATCACATCAGACCAACAACTATTTTAAACGTCATCCACAGGGATACAGGGATAGGGATACAGCTTTAGAACAAAGTTCTACAGTATTGGTAAAAATGTGATCAATACTTGTGGATGATCTTGTTCCTGTTGTGTTTGTAAACACCCTGGTAGGTTGATTAATAACGTGAACCAGATTACAGGGACTGGTTACAGTGAGAAGCTTCCTCTTGAGTGAACAGCTTGATGAAAACCAGTCAATATTCAGGTTCCTAATAAAGTAGACCTCTTTGTTTACATCACATACACTATTGAGCATTTCACACACATTATTTAGATACTTACTGTTAGCACTAGGAAGATTGAAAACAACAACAACGACAAACACCTGGGGTCTAGACAGCCACAAGCCTGGAACAATCCGCGGTCCCAGCCACAATGGCTAACCGCGTTGCGGGCTGCGTTCAAACCCTCAAGAAACTCCTGCTAGCTTGATAGGCAGCTAGCTAGCAGCAACGCCAAACAGCTTCTCAGACCCGGCCTTGGTCGACAGAATCACTGAATAGATAGTAGCGGTCCCAGCAAATGATGCTAACCGCGCATGGGATCCAAACTCTAGTAACCAAACATTTTCAATAGACTTTCAAAATTTCCCAAAACAACACACTTTCCAAAACACACAAGCCGAGCTCTCCCTTGTTCCGCAACATTTGTTCGATAATGTCCGTTATTTATGTCCAATTAGCTACTTTTGTTAGCGCGTTTGGTAAACAATTCCAAAGTCACAGAGCGCACACTCCAACACTTAAGTGTCACCTCCTCCTCTTTACTCTAAGCATTTATGCACTTATGGCTTTGGCCATTATACTTATGTCTGTTAATCTTTGGTTTCCTGTGGCCATTACACTTATGTCTGTTAATCTTTGGTTTCCTGTGGCCATTACACTTATGTCTGTTAATCTTTGGTTTCCAGTCCTCTATAATAGAAAATGCACTTAAGTGTCACCTGCACTTATGCACTTATGGCTTTGGCCATTACACTTATGTCTGTTAATCTTTGGTTTCCTGTCCTTTCCAGAATGGCAAATGCACTCAAGTGTCGCCTTCTCCTCTTGTGGTCTAATGTACACCTGTCTTTGCTCAATATTGTCATATCTGTCTCTATGTGTACCATTTACTCCCACACAGGATGCCGACCAAGATGACGATCAGGAGCGGAGCGGTCACCTCTGCTAAGGTGCAGGAACCTGTCAATCCAGCTGAGGCGCGGGAGCATGGTGACCTAGAGTGCTGGAGAGAGAGCATACGTGACAGCACCCCCTCCCCGACGCGTTCGGCTCCAGCCGCAGGATGCCAACCACAGGGACGATTCCGGGGATCAGGAGCGGACCGGTCACCCCTGCAGATGCGCGAGAACCTGTCACGCCATCTGAGGCACGGGAACCTGTCGAGTCAGCTGGGGCGCGGGAACCTGACAGATCGGTTGAGGCAGGGGAGCCTGGCGATCCGGCTGAGGCATGAGAACCTGACGAGCCGGTGGAAGCAGAGGAGCTTGGTGATCCGGCAGAGGCATGAAAGCCCGATGAGCTGGCTGAGGCAGGGGAGCCTGGCGATCTGGTTGAGGCATGAGAGCCTGTAGCAGTTCCCGGACCCGACGTCATTACTCTGACACAAACAATTAACTTCTTGTGGCTGCAGGGGCAGTATTGAGTAGCTTGGATGAAAGGTGCACAGAGGTGCCCAGAGTAAACGGCCTGCTCCTCAGTCATAGTTGCTAATATATGCATAGTATTATTAGTATTGGATAGAAAACACTCTGAAGTTTCTAAAACTGTTTGAATGATGTCTGTGAGTATAACAGAACTCATATGGCAGGCAAAAACCTGAGAAAAAATCCAAACATGAAGTGGAAATTATTAGGCTGGTCGATTTTCAACTAAGATCCCATTGAAATCACAGCAGATATGAATGAGTTTTCACTTCCTACGGCTTCCACTAGATGTCAACAGTCTGTAGAACTTTGTCTGATGCCTCTACTGTGAAGGGGGGCTGAATGAGAGAGGAATTAGTCAAGTCTGCCATGACCTGACCATGCTTTCACCATGCGCGTGCACATAAGAGGGAGCTCTGTTCCATCGCTCATCTGAAGTCAATGTAATTCTCCGGTTGGAACGTTATTCAAGATTTATGTTAACAACATTCTAAAGATTGATTCAATACATCGTTTGACATGTTTCTACTGACTATTACTGAACTTTTGGACATTTCGTCAGCTTTTATGGAACGCGCTCTGTGACTTTGGAATTGTTTACCAAACGCGCTAACAAAAGTAGCTAATTGGACATAAATAACGGACATTATCGAACAAATCAAACATTTATTGTGGACCTGGGACTCCTGGGAGTGCATTCTGATGAAGATCATCAAAGGTAAGGAAACATTTATCATGTAATTTCTGGTTTCTGTTGACTCCAACATGGCGGCTAATTTGGCTATTGTTCTGAGCGCCGTCTCAGATTATTGCATGGTTTGCTTTTTCCGTAAAGTTTTTTTAAAATCTGACACAGCGGTTGCATTAAGGAGAGGTATGTGTATAATTTGTATTATCATCTACATTTATGATGAGTATTTCTGTTGAAACGATGTGGCTATGCAAAATCACTAGATGTTTTTGGAACTAGTGAATATAACGCGCCAATGTAAACTCAGATTGTTTTATATAAATATGAACTTTATCAAACAAAACATACATGTATTGTATAACATGAAGTCCTATGAGTGTCATCTGATGAAGATCATCAAAGGTTAGTGATTCATTTTATCTCTTTGTGCTTTTTGTGACTCCTATCTTTGGCTGGAAATATGGCTGTGCTTATTGTGGTTTGGTGTGACCTAACGTAATCGTTTGTGATGCTTTCGCTGAAAAGCATATTTGAAATCAGACACTTTGGTGGGATTAACAACAAGACTACCTTTAAAATGGTATAAGACACATGTATGTCTGAGGAATTTTAATTATGAGATTTCTGTTTTTTGAATTTGGCGCCCTGCACTTTCACTGACTGTTGTCATATCGATCCCGTTACCGGGATTGCAGCCCTAAGAAGTTTTAAATACATTTTTAAAAACACTCCTGTAATGGCAGTCTTCCTCCTCTTCGTCTGAAGAGCAGGTGTAGCAGGGATCGGACCAAGACGCAGCGTAGCTCGTGTTCAACATGTTTTAATAAACAAGACGAAAACGTGAACACTTACAAAATACAAAAATAACAAACGAAACAGTCCTCTCTGGTAAAACGAACACAAAGACAGGAAACAACCACCCACAAAATCCCAACACAAAACACCTAAATATGATTCCCAATCAGAGACAACACAAAACACCTGCCTCTGATTGAGAACCATATTAGGCCAAACATAGAAACAGACAAACTAGACACACAACATAGAATGCCCACCCAGCTCACGTCCTGACCAACACTAAAACAAGTAAAACACACAAGAACTATGGTCAGAACGTGACAGTACCCCCCTCCTGAGGTGCGGACTCCGAACGCACCACCTAAAACTCTAGGGGAGGGTCTGGGTGGGCATCTGTCCGCAGTGGCGGCTCCGGCGCTGGACGAGGATCCCACTCCACCACTGTCTTTGTCCCCCTCCTTAGCGTCCTTTGAGTGGCGACCCTCGCCGCCGACGTTGGCCTAGGAACCTTCACCAAGGTCCCCACTAGACTGAGGAAACTCCTCCGGACTGAGGGACAGCTCATGACAGAGAGGTAGCTTATGACAGAGAGGTAGCTTATGACAGAGAGGTAGCTTAAGACAGAGAGGTAGCTTAAGACAGAGAGATAGCTCAGGACAGAGGGGCAGCTCCGGACAGAGAGACAGCTCCGGACTGAAGGGCAGCTCCGGACTGAATGGCAGCTCCGGACTGAATGGCAGCTCCGCTCCGGACTGAATGGCAGCTCCGGACTGGAGGGCAGCTCATGACTGGAGGGCAGCTCATGACTGGAGGGCAGCTCATGACTGGAGGGCAGCTCATGACTGGGGGCAGCTCATGACTGGCGGGCGACTCTGGCAGCTCCTGACTGGCGGGCGGCTCATGACTGGCGGGCGACTCTGGCAGCTCCTGACTGGCGGGCGGCTCTATCAGCTCCTGACTGGCGGGCGGCTCTAGCAGCTCCTGACTGGCTGGCGGCTCTGGCAGCTCCTGACTGGCGGGCGGCTCTGGCGGCTCCTGACTGGCGGGCGGCTCTGGCGGCTCCTGACTGACGGACGGCTCTAGCGGCTCCTGACTGACGCTCAGATGGCGCTGGGCAGGCAGGCAGCTCAGATGGCGCTGGGCAGGCAGGCAGCTCAGATGGCGCTGGGCGGGCGGGCAGCTCAGATGGTGCTGGGCAGACGGGCAGCTCAGATGGCGCTGGCAGACGGGCAGCTCAGATGGCGCTGGGCAGGCAGGCAGCTCAGATAGCGCTGGGCAGACGGGCAGCTCAGACGGCGCTGGACAGACGGGCAGCTCAGATGGCGCTGGACAGACAGGCAGCTCAGATGGCGCTGGACAGACAGGCAGCTCAGATGGCGCTGGGCAGGCGGCCGACTCTGACCTGCCCAAGAAGACTCGAGGCTGTAATCGCTGCCAAAGGTGCTTCAATAAAGTAGTGAGTAAAGGGTCTGAATGCTTATGTAAATGTGATATATATTTTTTTTTCATAAATTAGCAAACATTTCTAAAAACTTGTTTTTGCTTTGTCATTGTGGGGTACTGTGTGTAAATTGACGAGGCGGGGAAATAATTTAATCAATTTTAAAACAAGGCTGTAACCTAACAAAATCTGGAAAAAGTCAAGGGGTCTGAATACTTTCCGAAGGCACTGTATATCACACTGTACCACAATAAACAAAGTTCAAATGCAGAGACTCCGAGACCATTGATTGAGTGCTTTTGAAGTGACAGGTTGGCACGAAATCTGTTGCCTATCTCCGCTGCGCTGTATCAGCACAATGGACAGCGCTCTACACACTTTTGGTAATGATTATAGGCTACAACACAGATGCTGTAAATCACCTATTACAAACAGTGTATGTGAATGCAGCCGTAACTTCAGGAAGCTGCTGAGGGGAAAATGACTAATTATAATGGCCGGAGCAGAGCAAATGGAATGGCATCAAACACCTGGAAACCATGTGTTTGATGTATTTGACGTAATTCCACCCATTCCACTCCAGTCAATACCACAAGCCCGTTCTCCCCAGTACCCAGTACCACGTAGGCCTAGTAAGCAAATGTTTTTATCAGTGACACAATCTGTATTTAGGCTAGTTACATTAACAGTAAACAAATACATTAAAGAAAAGGCGAATGGCGATTCAAATAACCAAAACAGCCTACAGCCTACTACAGTGAGATGCAGCTGTCTTGCCAAAAAAGTAAGCCTGTAGGCCCGCTTCAAACATGAAAAATCATGCCACTCATGAGTACAGCAACATTGTGATATGGCACAATACACTTCTGTGGATCAAATTCAACCTACGTAATTAATTAAGCAATGCCAGCCTACCATAAGCACGTTTCGAATACGTACAGTTCCATTTATAACCACAAAAACGAATAGGCTTCCAAGAAAACCATAATAGATGGTATCTATTTCTATGATGAAACATACCGACATGTCACTATACCCAGGGGTGTCATTTGGGTTCTTGCATTGTAATTATTTTGAATTCTGCTTATATCACACTATACCACAATACACATAAAAGTTCAAATGCTGAGACCATTGACTGTTTTTGACCAAGAAGTGACAGGTTGGCGTGAAATCTCCATTGCGCTCTATCAGCACCATGGACAGTGCCCTACACAGTAAAGCAAAGCCGTTTTAAACATAGGCTGGCTAGAGAAGTTATTTTGCCATTCCATACCCTAGGTTTTATTGAAATGACGCCACTGGCTATACCACCAAGATTTAGAGGAAAACCAACCAGCTAGATTGTTTCTTACCTTTTCAGAAGAGTTGCAGCCTCCTTGATGCTCTGTGGAACTTCCTGATTTCCTGATTTCCCTCAAATGCCAATTGGATTAGTTGAGCATGCTTCTTCTGTGCTGACTGAACACGTTTGTCAAAGTGGAAAATGAGTTCTCGCATGTAGCTGTGGACGCCCCAAAAGTCAATACATGTTTCAGTGCCGTAAGCGTGGTCGGCATAGCGGAGAGAGGCCCAGAGAATTGTTGCAGGATATCAAGTGGGGTCCATTTGTCCTCATTGGAGCTGGCGATTTCAGTCTGCAAAAACTGGCAAGCAACACTAAACTCAGCTAGCACCAAATCTGTTTGCTTCGATCCAGCACTGGTTTTACCTTTTTCACATCTAGAAAGTCATGGCCCTCTGGGTCAAGGGGCACACAGGGTTTCCACCAATTGGGTGTTGTGTTCTGACAATTCACCAATGACAGCATCAAACGTGTTGAAGTACAGTCTTTTACACAGTCTCTTCCCCTCTTTCCTGCTGGCCTACTGTACTGTCCACCACGTATTGCTGGAGATTTTACTTAGATAACGTTGTAGTTTGCTTGGAGCTGGTGGTGCCACTGCACTGTGCCTCAGCTTCTCAACGCACTCCAACGCAATGCGGACCACTTTGACTCCAGTGTAAAGATTGGTTGCTTTTGCCTGGAGTCATTTGTTTGGAGGATCGAGAAGACTGAGGATTCTGTGTACCATGGTGGCTGTAACAAAGCCTGGGTCAGTCACTGCCTTCAGCGGCCCTGTAGCCTCGAGTGACTCTACTTCTGTGTTGTACGAACACGTGCATTCGATGTCAGAGAGGAACTTCACAATGCTGTCACAACTTTTAACAACCACTGACACAGTAGCCAGGTGTCCCCTTCTCCTTAGACTATGTTTGGGTACTTTGGCAAAGCCAATTTCTGATACCCATTGTGGCAGCTTAGCTGGTTTGTGCTAGCTAAATAGGTGAAGGCTAATAACACCAACGCTTTGATAGCTAAGCTAAGCTAACTAAACTCTATAGTGATGGGGCGTGAGGCAGAGTTGAGTGAAGCAGCTTCAACTATAAACTTGACCCCGCCCTTATAAATAATATAATTTTACAGGCAGAGGCGTATCACGTTGTTATTCACTTAGCCTACCAAAGATGAGAAGCGTTTTTTCCCGCCTTTATGGAAACCTTACAGAGTCATACCTTTACTCCCGAGTGGCGCAGCAGTCTAAGGCACTGCATCTCAGTGCTTGAGGTGTCCCTACAGACCCTGATTTGATCCCAGGCTGTGTCACAACCGGCCATGATCGGAAGTACCATAGGATGGCGCACAATTGGCCCAGTGTCGTCTGGGTTTGGCTGGGGTAGGCCGTCATTGTAAAACAAGAATTTGTTCTTAACTGACTAAATAAATAAATAAATACCTAACTGCCACTGGGGCTTTCCATAGCCCTCCTAATGTACTGTCCACCATTGTGCTGATGCAGAGATACAAATTTCACACCAACCTGTCACTCAATCATTTGAACTTTTTTGCTATTTTTATATAGGAACGTGAAACTAAAACTGAGTGGGCACAAGTTTCAAATGAAGGGCTAAGCCCTTCTTGGAGCTGGGCCTGAGGTGAACATAATCTCTAACTTGAGGTGTGTGGCTGAGCCCTGGAGTGTGTCCAAGCGCCCTGATTGTTTGAATGAACAGAGTTGTGAAGGGTGATTGACAGGGCCAGTCCTGTTAAGAGGGACGGCTTTTTTTTTTTTACAACAAACAAATGTTGGCCAGAGCTACAGATGGCTATATCTGTCTGCTAGTACAGGACTGGTAAAGGGCCAGTCTACTACTTTGGTGAGTGTTTTTTTTATACAGATTTTTCAGGGGGTGCTGCAGCACCATCAAAACCCCTACTTCCTGTTGCTATGAATGTGTGGTCAAAGTATGTGTTTAGTAGCCGAGGTATGTAGCTGTAGGTAGATTTGAAGAATAATCTGACCCTGGTATCAGTTGTTAGTCAAATTCCCTTTGGGCCTTAGGTAGGCCTATGGTAAGTGACACCACAAGGGATCACATGGTTTATTCAAATGATAGTTTGGTGGGGGTTACAAAAATCTGACAAACATTGACAAGTATTTGTAAGCGAAGTGATATTGACAAATTTAACAGTAACAAGACTGGAGTGTGTGWGGGGGGGGGGGGGGGGGGGGGGTCATAACTAGAATTGCTACAGCTTTTGTCCAATTAGCAGTTTAGGATAATTATGTTAAGGTTAGGAAAGGGGTTAGGGTTAGCTAAAGTGCAAAAATAATTCGACGTTAATTTGACAAAAGCTTCTAGCTATGACCTTGGCTGCGTTCCGTAATTGTTCACGTTCTGGAACGTTTTATTGAACGGAAACGGTGCTGTAACGAACGACCAGTTGCAAAACGGGGAGGGATTGGGCAACGCTGTCAGCGTGGCAGCTGCCCTTTAAATGTCACTCATTGCTTCAAGCCACACCCAGCAAACGTACGTCAAATCCTGTTCAAGAACGTTTTGGGGAAACGTGTCGTACAGTACAAACCGTTTCACAAGGTAGCAAACGTTCAAGCAAACTGAACGCACCTCCTGTTATAGTGCTTCCTCCGATAATTCTCACCAATGGTAGAAGAACGGAGGCGGGCCCATTTCATGTTAGCCAATGGGGTGATTCGTTGATGCTACGTCTCCTAGTAGCTACTTTCATCCGGATGAGGGATCTAAAGTGAGTAGCTTGAATTAACCACAATATTGAACTAAAATAGCATGCTATTCAACGATGACTTAAAATATGTGTACAATAAATTATTGTAATTGTTCATTGTAAACCTAGTTTATCTTGCCAACTCAAATTCTAATAAAAACAGATTGCAAATGAATCGGCCATGTCAGCTAGCTATCTAAATTAGCGTATCAAGCTAGTCAATTGTGAATTCCGCTTTTGGTCTGTAGACCATTCCATTTCAGTCATATGTTGTTAGTTCACATGTCAATGTATACGTTTTTCTTATTTAGATATTTGTTTGAAGTGATCTAGAAATAGTATTGGTTTGCAGGTTCACAGCTATATCAGATTACCACTCTTCCACCAGCCACGATGTACAGCTATCATGGTACCATCAGAGTGTTGGTGCAGGTTCTTTGGGCCCACCTGCTCTGTGGTTGGACGTTTGGCTCCGAGCTTACGTTTGAGCTTCCAGATAACGCAAAACAGTGTTTCTATGAAGATATTACCATTGGCACCAAGTGTACACTTGAGTTCCAGGTAAGTTGATTGAGGCCCTCACATTATGACATGGAGTTATGGGAATAACTATAGCTAAATTGCTAGGCTGTATTTTAAACAAAGTATTTTCTCTCTAGGTTGTCACTGGCGGGCATTACGATGTTGACTGTCGTCTAGAGGATGCAGATGGTACTGTTCTTTACAAAGAAATGAAGAAGCAGTATGACAGCTTTACATTCACGGCTGCCAAGAACGGAACATATAAATTCTGCTTCAGCAATGAGTTTTCCACCTTCACGCATAAGACCGTCTACTTCGATTTCCAAGTTGGAGAGGATCCCCCACTTTTCCCCAATGAGAACAGGGTCACTGCTTTAACCCAGGTAGGTCTGTTGTTGATGACTATTGCTGAGAGGTGTTTTTCTGTGCAATATTCAATATGGCAGTTCAATCAAAACAATCTGTTAATTCCCTACAACAGAATTAAATGCTATTGGATTTCAGTTTCCCCCATTTGGCAGAAACATAATGGAAAGAACTGTGTGCATAGGCATAGATTTCTGGTTATTTGCAGTGCTTGCATGTCAAACCATACAGGGATCTTGTATGCCTTTTTTAAGCCTGTAAATACCTGTTTCAGATGGAGTCTGCCTGCGTGTCCATTCATGAGGCCCTGAAATCGGTCATTGACTATCAGACACATTTCCGTCTGCGGGAGGCTCAGGGACGCAGCCGTGCCGAGGACCTTAACACAAGAGTGGCTTTCTGGTCCATTGGGGAGGCCTTCATTTTGCTGGTAGTCAGCATCAGCCAGGTGGTCTTGCTGAGAAGCTTCTTTTCTGACAGGAAGACCACCACCACGCGTGTTGGATCCTAACATCCCACAGCATCTCATCCCGGTCACCTCCACAAGGGACTTCAGATCCAACGCCACCAACAACAGTTCATGGCAGAATGTTTTTTATAGATGCCATTCATAGAATTAGATATAAGGTACGTTCAGGCTTTGAAGTTACTTTTAAAAACCCACTGGATTATCTAAATAAAATCTAGCAAATAATGTTGGAAATGCAACAACGTATTTATCATGTGGGTGCATATTGTCATTGTTTTTTACAACACTGTTTACCAGAATAATGTGAACAAACTGGTAGCCCGTCTTGCAGTTCTAATTTGACACCTACTTGATACATTAAATCGTAGTTGCAGAATTTAATTTGTGCACAGTTCTCGCTTCCTTAGTAATGACAATTCAAACTTGGTTGTTAGATTCAAGTTGTGATATCAAACAAATCAAAAGTACTCTGTCTGTTGTAAACAATTGGTTTGTTTTTAATGTGAGATTCCACTCAACAGGCTTGTGGCAAGCAGAGGTTGTTTTGGGTGGATGGATCTTGACTAGGAGTTTAACTATCTCTTTATTGTAACTGGTGTTTTGTTTTGGTTTATATGGTTAAAACATAAATATGAAGCTGGTGTAAGCACAAAATTATTTAATTTATTTCATATTAGGCATGTGTGTGGTCATATGTTTGCGTACTGTTCATGATTGTTTCTGCACAGTCATCAGCTTGTTGGTAGTCCAAGGAATTGTTTCCTTATTTGCATAGCTTAATAAACATTCTGGTAAACCCATTGTCAGACCTTCAATATTCAATCAATGAATAAACTGAGCCACATAAATAGATAGCATTTACAGGCAACTACCAATATAAAGGAGACAACAGTGTCTTAATAGAGCATTGGGCCACCACAAGCTAGAACAGCTTCAATGCACCGTGGCAGATTCTACAAGTGTCTGGAACCTTATTGGAGGGATGCGACAACATTCTTCCATGAGAAATTCCATAATTTAGTGTTTTGTTGGTGGTGGAAATGCTTCCTCAGATGCCGCTCCAGAATCTCCCACAAGTGTTCAATTGGGTGACAGACGGCCATGGCATATGTTTTTCATGCTCATCAAACCATTCAGTGCCCTGTGGATGGGTACACTGTCATCCTATGGGGCAAAATAATGGTCTGCCCAGCATTTTTTAAGATGACCCTAAGCATGATGGGATGTTAATTGCTTAATTAACTCAAGAACCACACCTGTGTGGAAGTGCCTGCTTTCAATATACTTTGTATCCCTCATTTACTCGTGTTTCCATTAATTTTGACAATTACCTCTATATTGTGATGCAGAATATTATATATCATTATCAGCAGGAATAGCTGATACATTAAAATCCACTCACTGCTCAGGTTGCTAATGATCAACAAGTATTTAATTTTGTTCTTTACAAAGGACACAGCTTGTGGGCCATGTACACTTGTGAACATCATGAAAGGTGCGGTTGTATACAACACCGAGAAATGTGTAATGAAACATATTATGATTACATTGTCATGTGATGATTTCAAGAACTGCAGAAAGTATTAAACTTCTCAAATTAATCTTGATTCTATATACACACTCGGTGCTTGTTTATCAAATAATTGATCACAGAAAAAAAACATCCTCTGTACATTGTTCACTCAACCTCCAGGAGGTGGTAGTAGCCAACAAAATATATGCAATGCAATCACCATCTGCCTGTAAGGATATGCAAATATGTTATTATTAGTTTAATACAGTTTTATGCGCAGATGCCAACTTTATTCACTACAAACCCCAAAAACTGTAATGACATCTTGCTCATCTCCTAAACTGATGGAGTTGGGTATTTGCCTTTAACTGCTATTGCGTAAGCGAATACAAGCTATGTGATTGGATGGTTTCCTTTTCAATAAATAGTAAATGAAAAAAAACGCATTGTTTTCGAATTGACAGCAGTGTACTCTGGGAAATGAGGGGACTCGATTCATCTGTCCGTGTAGGCGTATTGTGCACTGGGTTACAGTTGATTACATTTGTTTTGGAACCGGGCTGCCTCCGGGCGTGAGCCACAGGTGCCCCGTTCAAAGCCAAACGGCGAGATCTGCTCAAAACAAATGTGACGTAACCAAGCACTTGGAGTAATGAGTAGGATTCTGAGTTTTCACATGCAAAAGTGATTTATTTTGATAAAAATGTTTAATATACCTTCACAATGAAAAGTAGTTTGAAAATGCAAACATATTGTAATGAAACAGGCAGGGAGCTGGTCTCGAATCCTCGACTTTGTAGCCCGAAGTCCAGCGCGCTATCGACTGTGCCGCAAAAGCATGCACCCACGGCATAGCCGATATCCGCGCTTATAAACCAAGGGTCGTTACAATATTTCATGAAAAATATGTATGTTTCAGGGCGATGCACTAGGCTGCCTAATTGTTGACAACCGAGCGGTGCAGATTACTTTTCGATTTGAAATAGTGCTCCTCCCTCGCCGTTTTTGCCCGTTTATGTCACGTGTCCCACACCCCAGCATAATCGAATCCGCCCATTGAGTCGTGATGATCTAACCAGTGGTGGGTGGACAAATTTGCCCGCCCCCCGCCAAGAACATTATAGAAAAATAGCCATACTAGCTAGATTTTCTTGTGTTATTCCCTCTGGGATCGATTTAACGGGCGGGAAAAATTTACAACACAACAAGCTGATCAACGAAGAAAAAGAACGCATCTCAAACGACTTCGGCTGCTGGACAATGTTGGCTAGCTAGCGTAGCTGTACATTAAATACCAAGCGGAGTGGATGTTCTGGCCTCACCGTATTTCTTGATATTTACACTGGATAAAACATCTAGATATACGTCGACTTACACATGGTTCTGTGGGGAAATGACATGCAGAATTAAAGCTAACCCCCCCCAAAAAACTGCTTGATGAAATTGAAAAGGACGTCGGACAGCGTAGACTGAACACGCCTAACTGGGGCGTATTCATTACGCCGATTCTTTTGCAAAACGTTTCTCAGACGGAAGCGAACGGGACGAAACAGGGAGGGATCTATCTGCATTTGTCCAATAGAAACTCGTTTTAGTTGCAAAACGTAATGTTTTTCAACTGTTTTGCTAATGATTACACCCCTAGGATGTATTCATTACGCAAACTTTTTACCGTTTAACAACCAAACGGAACAGGGCGGGACCTACCTGAATGTGCCCAGTAAACTATCGTTTCCCGTTTGGAGTTATCGGGTTCGCAACAGATTTTGCGTAATGATTACACCCATGGTATTTGGTTGAACAGTGCCGTAGCTAGCTACCCAGACAATTTTATTAAGTTAGCTATATTTCCGTCGCCAACAAACTTTCAATCGAGGAGAGGGGAAAGCAGAACATGCCAATGTTAATATATACGTTTTCCAGTCGCTAGCTGGCTGATTTCTGCCTCCCATTTGGCTAATTTAGCAATACGTAGTTAGCTAGTCACCTAGTATCGAGTGGCAAACTATTCAAGGCTAGCTAGCGCCACAAACAAAGGCTTCTGCTCAACACCTGCCACATACTTGTATCAAGACGCTCGTGTCTTAATCAACTGTGTCCGTGAACAAAGCTGCATAAATGGATTTACAAACGGCGGTGTTCAATGCAGCCAGAGATGGCAAGCTACGGTTGCTTCAGAAACTTTTGGAGAACAAAACTGGCGTAGAGGTTACCAAATTAATGGCAGAGAAAACCAACGGTGCGACCTCTTTGCTTATGGCTGCAAGATACGGACACCTGGATTTAGTGGAATATCTTTTGGAGTGTTGCTGCGCACCCGTTGAGGTTGGGGGGTCAGTGAATTTTGATGGAGAGACTATCGAAGGTGCCCCCCCTCTATGGGCTGCCTCAGCAGCAGGACACCTGAAAGTAGTGCAATCTTTACTTGGCCACGGTGCCTCTGTGAACAATACAACACTCACCAATTCCACCCCCCTGAGAGCAGCTTGCTTCGATGGGCATCTGGACATTGTCAAATACCTGGTAGAGCACAAGGCAGACCTGGAAGTAGCAAACAGACATGGTCACACATGCCTCATGATCTCGTGTTACAAAGGACACAAGGAAATTGCCCAGTATCTATTGGAGAAAGACGCTGATGTTAACAGGAAAAGTGTTAAAGGTGAGGTCACGCATTCAAACGTTTATTTCGCTTTATTTTATATCCCTGGGTCTACCTGAGCAACGAGATAAGGCCTAGTACCTGGCAGGTGCATTGCTCTGTTATGTCATGACAGATCATAACCAAAATGATGAAACATTCAGTAATTTGCTGTTAAATGCAGATCACATTTGTCTGATACAATTTGCCAAACCTGTGTATGTTTTTTCAGACAGTCTTGAGGTAAATCCTCCATTTGGACATCTAATCAGGTCAACTAACAAGCTGGAGTAATTTGTGTTTAAACCAATTAGGGGACGTGATGCCACCCAGGCCTGTTATAAATGTAAGCCTTGCAATAGCCCACTCACAAGATCTGTCCCAATCCATGAGAATTTTACCCCCTTGGCAGGTGCTTAGATTGGCACATTGCTTACATCACCCTGGTCTACTAGAGGGAAAGGGTTACAGGCAAGCATGTGGGAAGACATTTGCTTACCAAGTTATTTGACAAACATATTTAGTTATGAAATGTAGCAAATGTAACCTTTTTTGTCTCTTCACTTAAACATCTACTTTCAATGAATTTGAATATACATTTGAATATATATTTATTTATTGCTAGAATGTCTGCAAAAATGGTTTCCAGTTTGCAAAACATGTATTAGTATTTCTTTCTTCACAGGTAACACAGCATTACATGACTGTGCTGAATCTGGTAGCTTGGAGATAATGAAGATGCTGCTAAAATATGGTGCCACCATGGAGAGGGATGGTTATGGAATGACCCCACTGCTGTCTGCTAGTGTGACTGGCCACACTAACATTGTTGACTATCTGACACAACACCAGCAAACAAACCACATGGAGAGGATAAATGCCCTCGAACTGCTTGGTGCTACTTTTGTGGACAAAAAGCGGGATCTTCTTGGGGCATTAAAGTACTGGAAGAGGGCCATGGACCTGAGATACAGTGACAGCAAAACATTTCTTAACAAAGCAGAGCCAAAGCAGTTGATCATGGCCTATGACTATGCCAGGGAAGTAAGTAATGGGGAGGAGCTAGACAGCCTGATCTCAGACCCAGATGAGATGAGGATGCAGGCCCTGCTCATTAGAGAGCGCATCCTGGGCCCCTCCCACCCCGACACCTCTTACTACATCCGCTACCGGGGAGCTGTATACGCTGACTCTGGGAATTTTGAGCGCTGCATTAACCTTTGGAAGTATGCCCTTGACATGCAGCAGAGCAACTTGGACCCCCTCAGCCCCATGACAGCCAGCAGCCTGCTGTCCTTCGCTGAGCTATTCTCCTTCATGCTCCAGGACCGTGCTAAAGGCCTTCTGGGCACCTCGGTCTCCTTCAACGACCTCATGGGCATCCTCAGTAAGAGCGTGCTGGAGATTGAACGTGCGGTGAAACAAACCCAGCCTGACCTGGCTCAGCTCAGCAAGGCCCTCTCCATCATCCTGCATCTCATCTGCCTGCTGGAGAAGGTCCCCTGTACCGTGGAGCAGGACCATTTCAAGAAGGAGACCATCTACAGGTTCCTCAAGCTGCAGCCCTGCGGGAAGAATGGCTACAGCCCGCTCCACCTGGCCGTGGACAGGAACACCACCTGCGTGGGCCGCTATCCTGTCTGTAAGTTCCCCTCTTTCCAGGTCACCTCTATCCTACTGGAGTGTGGGGCGGACGTCAACAGCCGCGACGAGGACAACAACAGCCCCCTGCATGTGGCCGCCTCCAACAACCACCCGGACATCATGAACCTGCTGATCGCCTGCGGAACTCACTTTGACAGCACCAACTCCCTGAAGCAGACGGCCTGCGACCTGCTGGACGAGAAGGAGATGGCCAAGAACCTGATCCAGCCCATCAACCACACCACCCTGCAGTGTCTGGCTGCGCGGGCTATCATCAAGCACAGCCTCTGCTACAGAGGCAACATCCCAGAGAAGCTAGAGGCCTTTGTGCTTCTCCACAGATAATGACTATTAAAGACATGTGTGCCACCATTCTCCTCACCCCATGTGCACTCAATAATGAACATTGTGTGAACTTTCCTCCCCCCCCCCCCCCCTGCGAAGCCAGAATTAAAAAGCAACTGCCCCTAAAAAGCAACTTTATGTTTTGAAAACAGCCTATGTGGCATCGATATGAGTCAAACATTTATTGTAGTGTCAAAATTGACTACAAAGTGTAAATAGGA
Source organism: Salvelinus sp. IW2-2015 (assembly GCF_002910315.2). NCBI lineage: Eukaryota > Metazoa > Chordata > Actinopteri > Salmoniformes > Salmonidae > Salvelinus > Salvelinus sp. IW2-2015. Next base: position 1,082,564 of record NC_036872.1, read on the forward strand.
TAATTTTGGTCAACGTCTGTCTCGTCCAAAACTGAGATTTGCGAGATGATAGGAAAAAATGGTATGTCACGGAATGAGGAGTACCCTAACATTTTTTTCCTCGGGTTGGGTTTATTTCAATCCTGCCCACAGCTGGCAGCAACCAAGTAATCATCAATTTGGAGCAGAGCTGCACGCAACCATAGTAATTCCCATGGCCAATTTGGTTTGACATTAGATATTTCTATGGGGCTAGTTAGGGACCATCAGCAAATTACAAAATGTACATGGCTGAAAAAATAGGGCAAATCAGGAAGTGCAGCCCCCATTTATAGCTCTGTGGCAAACTGATGGAGATTTTTTAAATATGCGCATGCACAATATTTTTAGCTTACTAATTTCTACATTTTCCATGCTATTTATTAAGATATCATTGAGAGATTTCTCCATGCCCCCATCTCTTTGTTTCTTTCTATCTATGCAAAGATGGTGGAATGCTGGGACTTTTTTTCCATTACTATGTTGCCAATATATGGACTCTTAACTTTAATCATACATTCATTATGCTCTCATTCAATGGTTATGTTGTCATGGTTTTGTATCGGCGTAGTTGAGTGTAATGGAATTAACTAATTTCTCTATCAAAACCATGAAGCTTTATGAAGTGGTAATGTTTGCAAATACCATAAGTGCTTTATTCCTCCTATGCACAGGCTATGATATGCGACTGTTCTGTTTTAGCACTTGTCTGTGCAATATTTTGCATTATATGTGGTGACTGCCTGTTCCTTTGTTTCCATAATTTGTTACACTAAGCAAAGAGGGATGTGACAATTGCTGAATGCTGTTTGATTGGTAGTGTTGCGTGGTTTCAGGTGTTAACTGTAAAAGGTAATTGTGTGCAGATTTTGAGTAGGAGTGTATGCAACCCTTATGCTTCATGTTATTGACCTTTGAACCTGATTTGTTCTATGGTGAGCTGAGCACAAAAACAATAGACATAGGTTAGTTGGATACTAGTATGGCCGTGCATGTAGTTTGAGGTTACAGGAAATTCATTGACATCTGAGCTTTGTACGGCATATCAATTATCGTATAAGCTCTTCAGAGCTCTGACTAACCCATACGTGAAACCTTTATATTTGTCCAATTGTACTCTAATTGAAAAGAGAGGAGGCCTTGTACAGTGGGGCTGAGCTTTGTGAAATAACCTTGCACATTAGCTTTATTCATGTGGTTAAAGGGCTTTTCATATTTTTAGAAATACATTTCGCTAAGGACCGAACCATACAAATGTACAGTTCCACCAGGGAACTTGCTTTAATTCTGCACTTTATTACAACAGACTTTTAAGACTTCATATGACAAAGTGACATATATCAAGTTAATATTTTAAGAACCGATTTGACAATAAACCCATATTGCACTTGTCCTCATTGCCCCAGTGTTATGATTCAGCCCCAGATAGCTATGCAACAGGATGGAACTTTTGTAGTGACTTCCCTGCACACACCTAATTTTCTTTACCCAGCACGTTAAAGATATTGCACAGTTACTGGATGTTCCTTTGATGAGTCATGGTGAGTAATGCATGTAGGGTGTTACTCTATGACCACAGTAGGCCTGTGTAGCTGGCCTTAGTTGGTTATGTTATTGTATTTCTCACTGTTCAACTTGTCTATCTTCTTTGTGTAAAACATGGGTTAAGTGTCAACTTGGGGTTCTTTGTCATATGTTTGATCTCTTCAACTTTTCTCAACTCTGCTGAACAGTAGGCTAACTCGTCTCTGGAATATTCTCAAGTGCTAATTTAAAACTGAAACAAGGTTGTTTTCTACGTCTGGTTGATTGCGCATGTTCATACTTGCAGGAGCTGTAGTCTGTCAAGCATGGAAGTAAATCAAATTGTATTTGTCACATGCGCTGAATACAACAGGTGAAATGCTTACTTACAAGCCCTTAACCAACAATGCAGGTAAGAAAAAAATAAGTGATAAGTAAAAAATAACAGTTACAAATAATTAAAGAGCAGCAGTAAAATAACAATAGCGAGGCTATATACAGGGTACCAGTACAGAGTCAATGTGCGGGGTCACCGGTTAGTTGAGGTAATATGTACAGTACCGTTCAAAAGTTATGGGTCACTTCGAAATGTCCTAGTTTTTGAAAGAAAAGCCAAATAAAATTGTCCACTAAAATAACATGAAATTGATCAGAAATACAGTGTAGACATTGTTAATGACTATTGTAGCTGGAAAAGGCATATTTTTAATGCAATATTGACATAGGCGTACAGAGGCCCATTATCAGCAACCATCACTCCTGTGTTCCAATGGCACATTGTGTTAGCTAATCCAATTCTATCATTTTAAAAGGCTAATTGATCATTAGAAAACCCTTTTGCAATTATGTTAGCACAGCTGAAAACTGCTGTCCTTATTAAATAAGCAATAAAACTGTCCTTATTTAGACTAGTTGAGTATCTGAAGCACCAGCATTTGTGGGTTTGATTACAGGCTCAAAATGGCCAGAAACAAATAACTTTCTTCTATAACTCGTCAGTCTATTTTTGTTCTGAGAAATTAAGGCTATTCCATGCGAGAAATGGCCAAGAAACTGAAGATCTGGTACAGCGCTGTGTACTACACCCTTCACAGAAAAGCGCAAACTGGCCCTTACCAGAATAGAAAGAGTGGGAGGCCCCGGTGCACAACTGAGCAAGAGGACAAGTACATTAGAGTGTCTAGCTTGAGAAACAGAGGCCTCACAAGTCCTCAACGGCAGCTTCATAAAATAGTACCCGCAAAACACCAGTCTCGACGTCAACAGTGAAGAGGTGACTCCGGGATGCTGTCCTTCTAATGTACAGTCCTGGCCAAAAGTTTTGAGAATGACACAAATATTTATTTTCACAAAGTCTGCTGCCTCAGTTTGTATGATGGCAATTTGCATATACTCCAGAATGTTATGAAGAGTGATTAGATGAATTGCAATTAATTGCAAAGTCCCTTTTTTCCATGCAAATTAACTGAATCCCCCAAAAACATTTCCACTGCATTTCAACCGACAATTTCTGACAAACTCCAAGCATTGATTATGCAAGAATGGGCTGCCATCAATCAGGATGTGGCTCAGAAGTTAATTGACAGCATGCCAGGGTGGATTGCAGAAGTCTTGAAAAAGAAGGGTCAACACTGCAAATATTGACTCTGCGTCATCTTAGGTAATTGTCAATAAAAGCATTTGACACTTATGAAATGCTTGTAATTATACTTCAGTATTCCATAGTAACATCTGACAAAAATCACTAACGACACTGACGCAGCAGACTTTGTGAGAAATGTATATTTGTGTCATTCTCAAAACTTTTGGCCACAACTGTACCTGTCCTCTTGCTCAGTTGTGCACCGGGGCCTCCCACTCCTCTTTCTATTCTGGTTAGAGACAGTTTACGCTGTTCTGTGAAGGGAGTAGTACACAGCGTTGTACAAGATCTGGATGGCAGGAAGCTTTGCCCCAGTGATGTACTGGGCCGTACGCACTACCCTCTGTAGCGCTTTACGGTCGGAGGCCGAGCAGTTGCCATACCAGGCAGTGATGCAACCAGTCAGGATGCTCTCGATGGTGCAGCTGTATAACTTTTTGAGGATCTGGGGACCCATGCCAAATCTTTTCAGTCTCCTGAGGGGGAATAGACTTTGTTGAGGGAGATGTTATCCTGGCACCACACAACCAGGTCTCTGACTACCTCCCTATAGGCTGTCTCATAGTTGTCGGTGATCAGGCCTACCACTGTTGTGTCATCAGCAAACTGAATGATGGTGTTGGAGTCGTGCTTGGTCATGCAGTCATGGGTGAACAGGGAGTACAGGAGGGGACTGAGCCCGCACCCCTGAGGGGCTCCCGTGTTGAGGATCAGTGTGGCGGATGTGTTGTTACCTACCCTTACTACCTGGGGGCGGCCCGTCAGGAAGTCCAGGATCCAGTTGCAGAGGGAGGTGTTTAGTCCCAGGGTCCTTAGCTTAGTGATGAGCTTTGAGGGCACTAGGGTGTTGAGCTGTTGTCAATGAATAGCATTCTCACATGGGTGTTCCTTTTGTCCAGGTTGGAAAAGTCAGTGTGGAGTGCAATATAGATTACATCATCTTTGGATTTCTTGGGATGGTATGCACATTGCAGTGGGTCTAGGGTTTCTGGGATAATGGTGTTGTGAGCCATGACAGGCTTTTCAAAACTCTTCATGGCTACAGACGTGAGAGCAATGGGTCGGTAGTCATTTAGGCAGGTTACCTTAGTGTTATTGGGCACAGGGACTATGGTGGTCTGCTTGAAACATGTTGGTATTACAGACTCAGTCAGGGTAAGGTTGAAAATGTCAGTAAAGACACTGGCCAGTTGGTCAGTGCATGCTCGGAGTACACGTCCTGGTAATTCGTCTGGCCCTGCAGCCTTGTGAATGTTGACCTGTTTGAAGGTCTTACTCAAAATTGGCTACGGAGAGCGTGATCAAACAGTCGTCCAGAACAGCGGATGCTCTCATGCATGTTTCAGTGTTACTTGCCTCGAACATGCATGAGAGCATCAGCTGTTCCGGACGACTATGTATTCACTCTCTCCGTAGCCAATGTAAGATCTTTAAACAGGTCAACATTCACAAGGCCGCAGGAAACAATTGCATTGTTTCAGTGGATAAATAGTTTTATAGCCATGCAATAGGTCACATTTTTCCATACGGTGGTTATTTAAAAAACATTAAAAAATAAAATGGTATACCTTAAAGGACTATGGAACCTCACATTTTGTTGAACTGTTTTCCTCACTGGTCTACTCACATTATAGTACCATTCCTAATTTATGGCCTTTTTGGCTTTTTACTCAGCCTACTTCTGCCGTGTCTTAAAATAACCCTGAATAATGCTCCACTGAAAAGGTGTCCTACATAAGGGCTGGCTCCAGTGTCTCCCTGCAGGTGTTTCAGTCAGCACAATGCCCAAGGCGAAAGGACGATGGCACACCTTGACTGAAAACAGTGCAAAGTCTTATAGCAGCCAGGTCCACATGCCATGCATAAGCAAATAAAAATCCCTTTACCCCTCGTATGGGAGCTCTTTACTTATCTGATAAATTGTTGGGATTTTCCATTAGTAGTGGCCGGTGTGAGAAATTAGTCTCCAGCGTGAAAGATGGCAAAGTATTCAGACCCCTTGACTTTTTCCATGTTTTGTTAAGTTAGCCTTATTCTAAAATGTATTAAATATATACATATTTTTTCAGCAATCTACACACAATACCCCATAATGACAAAGTGAAAACGGGTTTTTTGACATTTTTGCAAATGTATTACAAATAAAATAACAAATACCTTATTTACATAAGTATTGAGACCCTTTGCTCGAAATTGAGCTCAGGTGCATCCTGTTTCCATTGATCATGTTTGATGTTTCTACAACTTGATTGGAGTCCACCTGTGGTAAATTCAATTCATTGGACATGATTTGGAAAGGCACATACCTGTCTATATAAGGTCCCAGACTTGACAGTACAAGTCAGAGCAAAAACCTAGCCATGAGGTCGAAGGAATTGTCCATAGAGCTCCGAGACAGGATTGTGTCAAGGCACAGATCTGGGGAAAGGTGCACAAAAATTTCTGCAGCATTGAAAGTCCCCAAGAACACAGTGGCCTCCATCATTCTTAAATGGAAGAAGTTTGGAACCACCAAGACTCTTACTAGAGCTGCAGCCTGGCAATCGGGGGAGAAGGGCCTTGGTCAGGGAAGTGACCAAGAACCCGATGGTCACTCTGACAGAGCTACAGAGTTCCTCTGTGGAGATGGGAGAACCTTCCAGAAGGACAACCAACTCTGCAGCACTCCACCAATCAGGCTTTTATGGTAGAGTGGCAGACAGAAGCTACTCCTCAGTAAAAGGCACATGACCAGCCCGCTTGGAGTTTGCCAAAAGGCACTTAAATGACTCTCAGCCCATTAGAAACAAGATTGAACTCTTTGGCCTGAATTCCAATCGTCACTTCTGGAGGAAACCTGGCACCGTCCCTACGGTGAAGCATTGTGGTGGTGGCAGCAACATGCTATGAGTATGTTTTTCAGTCGCAGAGACTGGGAAACTAGTCAGTATCGAGGAAAAGATGAACGGAGCAAAGTACAGAGCGATGCTTGATAACCTGCTCCAGAGCACTCAGGAGCTCAGACTGGCGTCACGGTTCACCTTCCAACAGGACAACGATCCTAAGCACACAGCCAATACAACGCAGGAGTGGCTTCAGGATCAGTCTCTGAATGTCCTTGAGAGGCCCGGCCAGAGCCCGGATTTGAACTCGATCGAACATCTCTGGAGAGACCTAAAAATAGCTGTGCAGCAACGCTCCTCATCCAACCTGACAGAGTTTGAGAGGCTCTGCAGAGAAGAATGGGAGAAACTCCCCAAATACAGATTTGCCAAGCTTGTAGCGTCATACCCAAGATGACTCGAGGCTGTAATAAGACACAGAACAACCAGACGAAGAAAGCATGACATCTTACATAAGACCCCCCCCCCTCCCCAGAGCTTGGTTAAAATAGGTAACAACATGGGGAACTCTGGGTCTAAACCTGGTATGAGGGGCACATGTGGAACAATTTCAACAGGTCCTTTAAGTGAGACCTCAGCTAAGCTTTCACTGGTAAATAGAGGCCTTGGAGACACTTGAGCAGGCAGGCACCAATCTTCCTAACCACCACTGTGCCATGGCTTACCCCACTGAGTCAACAGTGAAAACAACGGGGCATATATATAGGGAGAGGTGGCATGATTATAGCAATGCCATTTCAGAGCTATTTTAGTCTCCCAAGTCTTCCTCTGGGAAGCAAGCGGTAAGGCAGTGCCCTTGCCAGTTCTTTTACAGTATTAGTCAGGGATGATTTTATTTGTCCTAGTGGTGCGACACTATTAAATAGATGTATCATCACACAAACTGACACCACTACACCCTGCTATCAGATTCCTGTGTAAAATGACTGATTTACATGTACTATTAAACGGTTTCATTTGCCCTCATTTTGCACATTCCCTAAAACTTGAAATCCATTTATTGTGGTTACCTGAAGGACAAGCCTTAGATCGGTAGTGGAAAAAGTACCCAATTGTCATACTTGAGTAGAAGTAAAGATACTTTAATAGTAAATTACTCCAGTCAAAGTTGAAAGTCACCCAGTAAAATACTTGAGTAAAAGTATTTGGTTTTAAATATACTTCAGTATCAAAAGTAAACATAATTGATCAATGTACTTAAGTATCAAAAGTAAAAGTATAAATATTTTCTAATTCCTTATATTAAGCAAACCAGGCGGCAGGATCTTCATGTGTTTTAAATTTACGGATAGCCAGGGGCGCGCGCCAACACTGACATAATTTACAAACGAAGCATTTGTGTTTAGTGAATCCGCCAGATCAGGTAGTAGGGATGACCAAGGATGTTCTCTTGATAAGTGTGTAAATTGGACCATTTTCCTGTCCTGCTAAGCATTCAAAATGTAACAAGTACTTTTGGGTGTCAGGGAAAATGTATTGTGTAAAAAGTACATTATTTTCTTTGGGAATGTAGTGAAGTAAAAGTTGTAAAAAATAGAAAAGTACAAATACTGTACAAGAAATATATACTTTAGTAGTACTTTAAAATATTTTTACTTAAGTGCTTTACACCACAGCCTTAGAGGGACAAGCCTGTTATTTAATCCTCCATCATATAATGAAAGACTGATCTAAAAATGTTTAGCATCCAAAGGTTGTCTGGGTGGTTACACTTACACACACTGATGCCCTAGTTTGTATTTTACAGTACTGTGATTCCTATGTTTTGATCCAGTTAGAATCCAGAACAGGAGAACAGAGCATATAATAAGTAAAGGTCCAGTCACTGTGCTGTGATGAGTTGAGTTTACCTCTCACTGATCTGAGAGATGGGTCTCACTTATGCCTACAGTGATAAGGGGAAGCAGCTGTTAGCTTAGCATGGGGGGGGGACCTTTTTGCTATCTGCTTAGGCCCAGTTCACTTGCCTGCCAAGGACGCTCAATCCCCTGGATTTATGCGGTGGTGTGCATTACCCTTGATTAGTCTCTACATTGCAGCTGATACCACAAGGACTGCCTCCAGTCCTCAGCCTGCCATCATGTTTCTATAACCATCCCCGTCTGCCTTTTTTAACAGGGCCTTTTTAGGCTGTCAACCTCTTCACATGTGAGCGTGGTCCCTGGGATGTGCTGTGAACTGCAATTCAGCGTTTAGCTGCCAAGTACTGCCTACATGTAATAATAAAAATAAACTACTACCAATTACATGTTTTATTAATTACTAATTAGGAGTTGGCAGGAGAGCAGAAACCGACTTGCAAGTAGACTACTGGACTGATGCATTGCAAACACTTACCATGAGTCATGGTACTTTTCTGCGAATTACAAAAGGTCTCATACATCACAAAAGAAAACAGAGCAAGGTGGCAATGGAGTGAGCAGAGACCCATGAAGGTGCTTAACCAGAGAGGTAGAGAGGAAGCGACAGGGATCATTTTATTTTCACTTTTTCTGAGTTTTTGTATGGAGGCCAATGACAGTGTCACACTTGAATGGCTTATTTGCTCGAATAGACGTTTTGGAATGATTAGGTTAAGAGTACTGATTTATAAGTACGACACGTGACATCCCGCCAACTTTTAGAAAAAAACGATTTATATCGAAGTTGTGCTTGGTCGTCGCTAGTTACCACAGCCACAAGGTCCTGAACTCCGCCCAGTTTTAACATTTATTTTCATAAAATGTGATTTTAACCCTAACCACACAGCTGACCTAACCTTAAATTGAGACCAAAACCAAATGTTGGTTTTCATGAATTTTTACAATATAGCCAATTTTGTGTTTGTGGCTGTGGTAAGTAGTGGACACCGTTCTGCCTGTTGTTGACACGCGTATCTGTACTCTCATTGGCAATAATGGTCCCACCTGATCTTGCTCAAAGATTTGTTTAACTAACCCAGAGCCTGTCGTTCACAATGGGAGCAAATTAATCATAGTGAGCAGAACAATCAAGATGGCAGAGCCAAGCACAAGCTAGTGATATTCCATTGCCGCGTTCTAGCAGTTATTTGCACATTTCCGTTAGGGATCGCCTACTTTGTGAGTGTGCGTGTGCAATAACTCAATTCACCCGTGCACTCCTTATAAACAACACAATTTTTGGAATATTTTGCAAGGGGTAGTCTACAAAACGCAGTCCACTCTGTTTGTTACATATTCTAGTTTTGGACACACAAATCTGTATGGAGATCAAATGGTTCATTGATGATAAAATGTGCAGAATTTCGGCCAAAACCCATCTCGCTCCAGCTTCTCTCACTGCCGGCCACTGGGCTTCCTCTCATCACCATATTTGGTAGTGAGTGGAAACTCCAATCGGATGCTTCACATTTATATATCCAGTGAAATATCTGTCTCAATGTTCTATCTGCAATTGAGCTGTAACAGAAGGGAAGAGTGAGTAATAATGAACTTGCCATGTCAATAAAGTAAATTGAATTGAGACCCAAACTCAGCGGAAAATCTGTCTCCCTACAGCAGGTGTCGTTTTTTCGTTGTTTTGTCCACCAAGCAAGGAGTTTTTGTATGGAGGTCAATGAGTGTCGAATTTGGCCAATAAAAAGATAAATGGCTTATTTGCTACGTGATGTATATTAGATCTAATATACGTTTCATAATGCCTAAGTTGTTATGAGTACATATATATTTAGGACACACGTGACATCCTGGCAACTTTTAGACAAAAAAAAAGTTATATCAGAGTTCTCCCGAGATAGATATGCATATTCATGTCATGAGGCTAGTAGCATAGCATCTCTCTATTGAATACAGGCGGTTGACTTCAACAACCCTCATTGAATATTCAAAAATGTATTACAATAATGAGATGTACCACCAATCCAAAGAAAGGTTAGGCGGGAGATAGACAGCCCGCCGTGATGCTTTGTGGACAACGACTCCCATAGAGTCGTTGTCACCAGAGACGTGTTTCTTGTCAGTATATCCATAATATTTGGCTATAATAAGAACTAGAGACAGCCTCCAAGATGGCTGACCGTTGTTTTCAACGTAATCTACTCACTCGCGAATACGCCGATTCGTGGGGGCTGACATCTTGCTAGTTCCGGTTTCAGGAGTCCATTACCAAATATGTTTTACAACTAAACCAAGATCGACCACAGCCTGTCATTTCCAATGTGAACAAATTAGTCAAAGTGGGAAGAACAAGCAAGGAGGTGGGCAGAGCCAAGCACGAGCTAGCGAGATCCTATTGGCGCGTGCTAGCATACATCTGCATATTTATGTTAGGGAACGCCTACTCTGCGAAGTGCGCGTGGGCATAAACTCAATTTGCCATTGCACTCCTAAACAACGCGATTTAAAAAAAGGGTAAAGTCTACAAAACGTAGTCCACTCTGTTCATAACATATTCTACATTTGGGAACATCAAACTGTATTGAAATCAAATGTTTCACAGATGAGAATTTGCAGAATGTCGGCCAAAATCCATCTCGTTTCATCTTCTCCCAGTACCGGTCAGTGGGCACTTCAAGCGGATGCTTCACAGCCCAGTTTGACAGACAAGTACACGAGCAAGCGGTAAATCCCCCTTGCAGCCTAGGCCGCCCATTGTGATTCGCTTGTGGGCGTGCTGGCAGCATATAACGTTAACACCTTTTTGATTGAGCGTCAAGAATTCAGCATATGAAGTATGTATGAATGTCTGGTTATTAAATGCCTAAATAGTTCAATAGTAATATGCTCTAAAACGCTCTGGTGACGAACACACTTTGTTGCCCTGTTTCAAATTGTCCATATGGATGGTAGAACCTATTCAAGTAAGTAACGTTAAATACATTTCAATTTCTTTTTTTAAACAATGTATTATTAGCTAGCTACAGTGCAGGCTAACTCAAAAATCAGTTAACCACCTAACTGAGGAACTCAATTTAACCTTGCGCAATACCCTAGATGCAGTTGCACCCCTAAAAACTAAAAACATTTGTCATGAGAAACTAGCTCCCTGGTATACCGAAAATACCCGAGCTCTGAAGCAAGCTTCCAGAAAATTGGAACGGAAATGGCGCCACACCAAACTGGAAGTCTTCTGACTAGCTTGGAAAGACAGTACCGTGCAGTATCGAAGAGCCCTCACTGCTGCTCGATCATCCTATTTTTCCAACTTAATTGAGGAAAATAAGAAAAATCCCAAATTTATTTTTGATACTGTCGCAAAGCCAGTTAAAAAGCAGCATTCCCCAAGTGAGGATGGCTTTCACTTCAGCAGTAATAAATTCATGAACTTCTTTGAGGAAAAGATCATGATCATTAGAAAGCAAATTACGGACTCCTCTTTAAATCTGCGTATTCCTCCAAAGCTCAGCTGTCCTGAGTCTGCACAACTCTGACAGGACCTAGGATCAAGAGAGACACTTAAGTGTTTTAGTACTATATCTCTTGACACAATGATGAAAATAATCATGGCCTATAAACTTTCAAGCTGCATACTGGACCCTATTCCTACTAAACTACTTAAAGAGCTGCTTCATGTGCTTGGCCCTCCTATGTTGAACATAATAAACAGCTCTCTATCCACCGGATGTGTACCAACTTCACTAAAAGTGGCAGTAATAAAGCCTCTCTTGAAAAAGCCAAACCTTGACCAAGAAAATATAAAAAACTATCGGCCTATATCGAATCTTCCATTCCTCTCAAAAAAAATTGAAAAAGCTGTTGCACAGCAACTCACTGCCTTCCTGAAGACAAACAATGTATACGAAATGCTTCAGTCTGGTTTTAGACCCCATCATAGCACTGAGACTGCACTTGTGAAGGTGGTAAATTACCTTTTAATGGCGTCAGACCGAGGCTCTGCATCTGTCCTCGTGCTACTAGACCTTAGTGCTGCCTTTGATACCATCGATCACCACATTCTTTTGGAGAGARTGGAAACCCAAATTGGTCTACACGGACAAGTTCTGGCCTGGTTTAGATCTTATCTGTCGGAAAGATATCAGTTTGTCTCTSTGAATGGTTTGTCCTCTGACAAATCAACTGTACATTTCGGTGTTCCTCAAGGTTCCGTTTTAGGACCACTATTGTTTTCACTATATATTTTACCTCTTGGGGATGTCATTCGAAAACATAATGTTAACTTTCACTGCTATGCGGATGACACACAGCTGTACATTTCAATGAAACATGGTGAAGCCCCAAAATTGCCCTCGCTAGAAGCCTGTGTTTCAGACATAAGGAAGTGGATGGCTGAAAACGTTCTACTTTTAAACACGGACAAAACAGAGATGCTTGTTCTAGGTCCCAAGAAACAAAGAGATCTTCTGTTGAATCTGACAATTAATCTTGATGGTTGTAAAGTCGTCTCAAATAAAACTGTGAAGGACCTCGGCGTTACTCTGGACCCTGATCTCTCTTTTGACGAACATATCAAGACTCTCCGTGTGCGGGAGATCTTCACCTACTTCTTCGAAAGGGTGCTGTTCCATGGCAACACCATAGACTACACTATGCACAACCAAAGGCTCTATACAGAAATATAATTTAAAAAACAGTACACTACACTGCCTATGCATCATGTAAATACTAAAACTGGTTCACCTCAATATCTAATTTCCTTCATCTGCATTGATCTGATTAACAGGAAAGCTGTAGTATTTCATTATACGAGAGACTTAATTTCACAGTAGAGAATGTGAAACGCTTAATTGAAAGAAGTTCATTATCCAAGTGTTATAAATACATAATACATGCATTATAAATATTATAAATACAAGTTCAATCTGTACTTCCATGTACATCTGGTGTGCATTATAAAAACAGGAAGAAAGAGGTGGCGATAGAGGTTTAAAAGACAGAAAGGGAAAGAGGTAAGAACAGAGGAGCAGGGAAGACAGCAAATGATTAATGAATCACAGTGCTGCCCTAATATTCTCTCAGTTCATCACAATTACATAATAGTGTCTCTAGTGGTGTCTCCTAACCAGCCTTGGGCTCCCAGTCGGCCCGAAGGTTATCTTTAGAACGGGTGAGGTGGTGATGACAGGACTGGGGGTTGGCATCCTCTTTCACATCAAAACATACCTGCAGACGAGACAGACAGAGAGAGAGATTGCATGTTTAAGCCTTGTGTTTTTTTAATTCTAAAACTCAGTCATCATAATCATCTGGAGGTGAAATGCAAAACGGACCTTGGATCATTAACTCTGGGACTACTAAATCTCTATTTCAATGTAAAGCATCTCTTTAATAATACTTCCTGTTGACCCGACCAAGTGACCTCTCAACTCTGATCATGCTGTGCTTTCTGTGTAGCCAGTTCAGATGCGGGAAGGGTTCACAGATGATTTAGGGAGAAGGGGAGAGAGGGATGAAGTGAAGGAGAAAGCCTTATTGAGAAAATAAGGTAGTTAAAGAGACAGTGTTCAACAGGAATCTGTGTGTGAGGCCTCACCTGGTGTCCACACTAAGTGGCTGCAGAGTACTTTATGCTGAAAAACATGCAGACACACGAGGACAAACAATATAGCGTAGTTATAGAAATAAGGAAGTGTCTTACTATTCTCCATGGTTGGCTCTCTTACCTATTCTTTGAAGGTGGAAGGAGCAACAATTATACACTTGAGCCTGCTTACTGCTCAACACAATCCATCAGCCTGCTTACTGCTCAACACAATCCATCAATCAGATTGATACATGTGTGGGTTATAGGGTGTCTAATTGTTCTACGTTTTTTCAATATGGGTGACTTAAAATAGCCTGTTTTTGTTTTGACATCACACCCTTACCTAAACAGCACCCACACCTGAGAAGTAGAAATCAACTGCAGTTGACATCGCTAAGTAAATGGGAGAATACTCTTATTGCAATGTGGATGGTTCTTAAAAGAGCCTTTGGTTGTGTATAGTATAGTCTATGGTGTTGCTAGGGAACAGCACCCTCTTCAAAGAGGTATGAGGTGAAGATCTCCCGCACATGGATTGCCTCTCTTGCTGTGTTGTTGGACCCCATCCTTGAAACATTCTGCAGAGTAGCAGACTGGCACACAGCGGCGAGCTGCAGATCCCCTCCTGGTCCTCGTGTCCATCCTCATGAAGTTATGCAGGACACAGGTAGCCTTCACACGCCTGAATTTTCCCAGGAGGCACCCAGATGGCTTTCACAGCTCTCTTTATCTGAGTACAGAAAACCTCACAAGAAACAGACTTCATTATACATTCATTATCTCCGTCCTCACTTCTAGGGACTGGAACGACACAAAAGTACCTGCCCTTTCCAGAATAGCCTACTCTCTCACTTTGACAGTTGGGGCTGCTATCCTTTCACCCTCCTCCATAGCTGTTAGCTAGCTACCTACAATTTTTTTTACAGTGATTAATACATCAAGATATCTAGCTAATATGAAGTTAGCTAGATATCTTTACATATACAGTATGTAGAGTTAGCTAGCTAGCTATGTTAGCAGCTCATTTGAGTTAGCCTGCACTGTAGATAGTTAGCTAATAATGCATCGTTTTTTAAACTTTTTCTAAATGTATTTACTTACTTGAATTGGTTCGCCCAGCCATGTGGACGATTGGAAACATGGCAGCAAAGTTTTTTGTCACCAGAGCGTTTTAGAGCATATTACTATTGAACTATTTACCCATTTAATAACAAGACCTTCATACAAACTTGCTATGCTGAATTATTGACGCACAATCGAACGTGCTGCCATATGCTGCCAGAATGCCCACAAGCGAGCCACTCTGGGCGGCCTAAGCGTCACCTGGCAATTTACTGCTTGTGCTAGTGTGGACGCGCGAGTTTCGACTTCAAACAAGGAAGCGAAATATAATCCATTGTTTTATATTGTGGTAGGCGGTTTTAGCAACAGCTGTGCTGGACAGTGTTCAACATGACTGATAGTTGTGATGGTATGGGTGGGGATGATGAGTGGCACTTCTAGTGTTGAGAACGTGAAGGTAGTGAAAAACAAAAGTAATAATGTGTTGGAGTGGAAAGTTGTTATCGTGTTTGATGCGACCACAGGGTCTCATCTACACCCTATTCGATTAACCAATGGCCCTAAGAAAGAGATAGGGGAAGTCACATTAGCCCGGTTCATTGGTAATGGTAAACTGTTAATATTCTGTGCTGACCATGTCCATCAAGGGAAGATTCTGAAAATGAAAACTCTCAATGGGAAGAAAACCACAAGTCATGTCCCTGGAGCTTTGGCTAGGCTGAGGGGGGGCATTTCTGGGGTTCCATAGAGTGTATAACATAAAATGTAGAGGGGCATAGTGGTTGAAGCCAAAAGGCTGTTCAGTAAAAAAGAGGGGCAGAGAAGTGAAAGCCTATCAGTATTATTAATGTGTCACGTCCTGACCTTAATTCTGTTTTTGTTCTCTATTTTAGTTTGGTCAGGGCGTGAGTTAGGGTGGGCAGTCTATGTTCTTTTTTCTAGGTTGTTGTTTTTCTATGTGTTTGGCCTGGTGTGGTTCCCAATCAGAGGCAGCTGTTTATCGTTGTCTCTGATTGGGAGCCATATTTAGGTAGCCTGTTTTCCGTTGTGTTGTAGGTGATTGTTTCCTGTGTTAGTGTTTTTCAGGACTGTTTCGGTTTTCGTTATCATTCACTTTGTTATTTTTGTATTTTGTCGTGTTCAGTTTTATTAAACTATCATGGACACTTACCACGCTGCGTATTGGTCCGATCCTTCATACTCCTCGTCTGAAGAGGAGGAAAATCGTTACATAATGTTTGAGAAGGTTGTACCTAAGAAAGTATAGATGGGACATTAAGGTGTTTTAAATGCCAAAGATTGGGACATGTAGCAGCTCTGTGCAAAGGAAAGAAAACATGTGCCATGTGTGGAGCGGAAGATGATTATGGTGAATGTGGGAACATTGTCAAGGTTAAATATTTGTCACGATCGTCGTAATGATGAGACCAAGGCGCAGCGTGAGTTCACATATTTAATAAAGAGAAACTCATAAACAAAAACAACAAAAGCACAAACGAACCGTGAAGCTACTGATGTGCACAAAGGCAACTATACGTAGACAAGATCCCACAACACAAACAAGGGAATGGCTACCTAAATATGATCCCCAATCAGAGACAACGATAAACAGCTGTCTCTGATTGGAAACCATATCAGGCCAACATAGACATACAATACACCTAGATGACAACACCCCTAGACATACAAAAACCCTAGACATACAAACTAGTGTGCCCACCCTAGTCACACCCTGACCTAACTAAAATATAAAGAAAAACAGATATCTAAGGTCAGAGCGTGACAATATTGTAATTGTGGGGGGCAACACAGTGCAGCATTTGGTGGATGCCAGGTGCAGAAAGAGGCAAGAGAAGCCCAAAGATACAAAATCACTCATAATGTCTCTTATGCAGAGGCTGCAAGGCAGATTGGAACTATTAGGCAGAATGATGGAGATAATAGGGAAATAAGTGAAATAATCTGTCTGTAAACAATTGTTGGAAAAATGACTTGTGTCGTGCACGAAGTAGATGTCCTAACCGACTGTATATACACACACACACATATATATATATATGTGTATATACAGTTGAAGCCGGACGTTTACATGCACTTTGGTTGGAGTCATTAAAACTCGTTTTTCAACCACGCCACAAATTTCTTGTTAACAAATTATAGTTTTGGCAAGTCAGGTAGAACATCTACTTTGTGCATGACACAAGTAATTTTTCCCAATTTTTTTTACTGACAGATTATTTCACTTATAACTCACTGTATCACAATTTTAGTGGGTCAGAAGTTTACATACACTAAGTTTACTGTGCCTTTAAACAGCTTGGAAAATTCCAAAAAATTATGTCATGGCTTTAAACGTTTCTGATAGGCTAATTGACATAATTTGTGTCAATTGGAGGTGTACCTGTGGATGTATTTCAAGGCCTACCTTCAAACTCAGTGCCTCTTTGCTTGACATCATGGGACACTCAAAAGAAATCAGCCAAGACCTCAGAAATACAATTGTAGACGACAAGTCTGGTTCATCCTTGGGAGCAAAGATCATACTTTTTGGAGAAATGTCCTCTGGTCTGATGAAACAAAAATAGAACTGTTTGGCCATAATGACCATTGTTATGTTTGGAGGAAAAGGGGGGATGCTTGCAAGCTGAAGAACACCATCCCAACCGTGAAGCACGGGGGTGACAGCATCATGTTATGGGGGTGCTTTGCTGCAGGAGGGACTGGTGCACTTCACAAAATAGATGGAATCATGAGGTAGGAAAATGATGTGGATATATTGAAGCAACATCTCAAGACATCAGTCAGGAAGTTAAAGCTTGGTCGCAAATGGGTCTTCCAAATGGACAATGACCCCAAGCATACTTCCAAAGTTGTAGCAAAATGGCTTAAGGACAACACAGTCAAGGTATTGGAGTAGCCATCACAAAGCCCTGACCTCAATCCTATTGAAAATGTGTGCGCAGAACTGAAAAACTGCGTGCGAGCAAGGAGGCCTACAAACCTGACTCAGTTACACCAGGCCATGTCTAGGCTTTACAGTTCATGCAGCTTCTGATCATGGAATTCCGAACGCATTATGCATCTACACCTACATTTAAATGTGTCTACGTTGTCCACAGTGTGTCCGGATTCCCTTTTCCCGCTATATTCAAATGACAGTATGCATTCAACAAATGGTGGAATAGGCTAAATATGACACAACAACTGATGGTAGTAGCTAACTACTGTAGCTAACTAGCCAGCTAACTTCTGTAGCTAGCAAGCTAGCAAGCAAGGCTAAAGGGATTTCAAACGGGCTAGCATAACTCTAGCTAAACTAAACATTGCTTTTCAAAATATCAGCTAGCTGGCTAGCATTTATGAGGCCATCAAACACGTTCCTCACACGCTAAGAATGCATTTCGTCCAACGTTATGATGAAAAGGTGCCTCTCGTTCCCAAAACACAAGTTTTCTGGAGACTTGTGGGAGGAGTGCTGATGATGTCGCCCACTGTATGTGCTTTCGGTAGCCTAACTGCATCCAGACTGAGGGGAGAACCGCACACAATGCATCCCTGACCACCTCCTGAAGAGGTCAGACAGATCAGACCACCTGTTTTGCATGTTATTTTGGCATTAGTACGTGTCACATA
Organism: Salvelinus sp. IW2-2015; assembly: GCF_002910315.2. Classification (NCBI taxonomy): domain Eukaryota; kingdom Metazoa; phylum Chordata; class Actinopteri; order Salmoniformes; family Salmonidae; genus Salvelinus; species Salvelinus sp. IW2-2015. The sequence goes on from NC_036872.1 coordinate 1,100,765, forward strand.
ACAGTTTGCAAACAATGTTACAAAAAAGTATAATTGAGTTAATAAAGCCACATACAAACATGTTCTCTTTTTTCCTTTTTTGAGTAAGGCAGCTTCAAAATGCAGGTGTTTCAGCCTAGCTCAGTGCTTTCTATGGTGGTGGGGCAGCCAGCAGAAAATGCGGAGCTTAGAGGTTGGTCATGTTCTCTAGTAGCGTTGTGAATGGCTCAGTGTTCTGTCACTCATGGGGATACTACGTCACCGCAAAATCTACAGGGAGAGCTCGAAAATTCAAGTCACTTGGGTGTTGCCATAGATTTACATTAGAAGTGCTATTCCAAGAAGGCTCAAGGTCATTGGCCAAAGATAAAATTATGTAAAATCACGTTATATCTACCATAGCTTTGATTGGTCTGATCATGTCAACATCATACTTTCAAAATCTTCACTAGCCAGCTAGTCAAGCAGTTATCGTCATGAATCAAGTCGACAATCTACTGCCAAATCCTTTTCAATCCTTGTCATATGAAGACAAATTATAGAAAAAACGTATCGGTGCTCATCGGCCATTGGACATTAACCTTACAAAACAAGTTGGAAATCTCAAATTCAACAATGAGTGGTTTGAGCAATCACTAAAGCAATCACTAGCCTGCTATTCAGTGGAGTGGGTGTGTGGTCCAAGTTTAGGTTTAAGGGTCTCTTTTCCAAGCTTAAAAGGATAAACATTCACCTGCAACACCATGGGCCAGAGAAGGTTGAATACATTGGCCATGCTGTCATGCCAGCATGACTTTTGCTGCGTCCAAAACAACTGGAAACTCAGAAGTGGGAAATCTCAGACTTCAGTGAGTTCAAGACAACTGGGAACTCTGAAAAAAACGTGCTCCAACTGGGATAATAACTTTTGAACGGTCATCCAACTCGGAATTCCAAGTCGGGAACTCTGCCCTCTTTCTAGATCTCCGACCTGAAGATCACTGATGTCATGAAAGCACCATAAATCCAGAGAATCAGACTTTGATGACAAAATTTGCCTGTAAGAAGGACCACCGCGCCACCTTCCTGTTCAAGTGAGCACAGAACAACAAGGTGAGTCCAAAAATGTCTTATGTAATTATGTAATATGTATACTGTAGCTAAGAAAGTAATACTAAGTGTATGTTATGTAGTAAGTTGCCCATGTACCTCACCCTAATAATTTGTCCCTTTCCCCCTCATAACTTAGCCTACTGTTCTGGCACATGTAGCCTAATGTAATCATTGACTATTGTAAGAGTCATGCCCCCTTTAAGCATTGTCTGCTTAAAGGGGGCATATGAATCAAATTAACATTTGATTTGATTTATATGCCCCCTTTATTTATCCTACGGTTCTGACTTGGTGTACACGGACAACACTGCAATAACGGCCCATGTTCTGAATTCTGTTGCTGTATATTTCAAATGTGCTGAATAAATAGTTATATTGACTACGTCATTCCTAGGTCGCTCATTAATGTCTTAATCGAAATTACGGATTGCCTCTTATCCGCTAGTCGTTCCCTTATGCCATAGTTTTTACATAATTGTCAATAGAAACCACATTTGTTTAAGCATGTCAGTCGTATCAGCTATGTTTAAAAAAAAAAAGAGGCTGAATGAACTGTTTTGTTGCCAGACAATACTCCGCAGATAGAATGGTGTAGTGTTGGTAAGATTCACTACATAGTGATGAAAAGAAAGCTCTGCTGTTGGGACAGCTTTATGTAGGTGTAGGCTAAGGTGACCAGATTTCTGAATTTAAAACCGGGGACATTTCCAGTTCGGCGGTCAATATATCATTAAAATATCCAATTTTATTATCTATGAAATTAAAAAGGGGGACAATTCCGGTTTCATGTATTTAGTCTAACAGGCACACTGTGATAGAAAAAACAACTATATTACAGAAACACTACAGACAAGACATAACTGTCCAATCTGAACAGCCAGATGTGGTCCTGGTAGTCTGGGTAGAATAAGAGCAGAAGAGAACATGAGCAAAATTGAAAAAACAGACCCATTGTATATGTGAAATATTTAACAACTTATTAAAGAAATAAGACGATGATGAGATTGGTAACTACATAATATACTTATACCAACCTAATCTGTATATTTCTCAGAAGAATGTATCTTCTTCCGGATTGGTCTGTCTTTGGCCAGCTTCTCCATGAACTCCTGGCAGGGGAGGTTGAAGTTTGTCTTCACAATAAGCATGGCCTTGATGGTAGGAACAGTGAACCTATTTCTTGCTGCTGTCCATATATCATTCATTTGGGAGAACACTCTCTCGACTGGTGCATTACTTCCAGGTAAGCACATGACAACAGACGCTAATCTAGCCACGTTAGTGTGTGGGATGTCGTTCTCTTTGAAGTGGGTAACCACCGTGCTCCATCTCTGACCAAACAGTGTCTCAGATGTTTTCCATTCTTCAAGCGATCCCCCCTTTAGGAACTCTTGCAGGCCAGTAACCTCGTCAAACAATGCATCCTCATTGATGGTCACATTAGGGCATTTTTCCTGCAGTGTGCCTGCTGCCTTCTGGATCTCTTCACGCTGAGGTTGCCTTTTTAAAAGGAGACAATGTAAATATTTTAGATTATCTGTGTGCTTTCCCCATGCTTGCAAGTAGTTCACAGCCGTAGTGAAGGATGATTGGGATGTTTTGAGAAAGCTCTCTTTAGACATTGCTCCATTTCCCTCTAGCTCTCTCAGAAGTCCTCTGACCAAAACTGGAATGAAGTTGTCATCACATCTTACAGTCAATTTTGCCTCAATGTTTCTCAGAATTGCAGCTGACTCCACAGCACAGTGGTCCTGGCATTCAAGCATCTTGATCATGTCACTGAATATGGTCAAGTTTCCATGGACAAAGGCCAGCCAAAGTTCAGTCAGTGGATCTTCAAACATTGTTCGCAGGACAACAGGGCATTTGTCTTCAGAAAGAAAAAAGGATTTCAATGGCACATACCTTTTCAGCACTCTTTCTAGAGCAGGGAGCATGGACAGCCAGCGAACATTGCTGTGTCCTAAAATGTTATGGTACTCCTGGCAAACTCACAAAAGCTCTTCAGTCTTTCTACTCTGACGGTGAAAATATCCAAATATCTTTGGAAGCAGGTACTCAACATCAAGGGGAATCATATCCAAAGCTGTTCTGGCCGTGTTATGAATGATGTGGGCAGGACAACCTAAGCCAATCACCTCCCGCTGCAGAGCATTTTTAACTTTGGTATGGACATTGACCCTCCCCAGCCTATTCAGTCCTCCAAAGTTGCTATTTGTGTTGTCGGCAGAGAATGCCACGACTTTGTTTTGCAGGTTACATTTTTGGATGACCACCAGGACCTCAGCTGAAATCTCCTCTGCTGTTTCTCCTTTAAATTCAACAAAATCATGCAGTTTTGTTTCCACAGATGTGTTGCCACCATATATCTTACAATATCTGACTACTACTGGCAGCAGCTTTACATGTCCATGATTGGACGCATCAATGGACAGGGACACAAATTCAACCTGGTCTAGGTCCTGTGTTACCAAAGTAGTTGCCCATGGTGCTAACACGTTACTCACTATGGCTTCACATTTTGTCCTGGCACATGTAAACTTCGGCTCATAAAGCTTTCGTGTCAGTTGTGCTGTGCAGTCCATAGATCTGTAACTATGATTGTGTCGCATAGTGTGGTATGCAAAGACACCCTCCTGCACAGCTAAATCATATTGTTCTTGGGAAGGCTCCACCTTCTTGAAGAATGTGGTGACAGAGGGCATACCGACACGGGCAATCAGAGAGGCTTTATGCTTTTTTGTCTGTTGATGTTCTACCACTGCCGTTCTTCCCCCGCTGCCAATTGAAAAAGAGGAATTACAAAGGGTGCAGTTAACCATTCTATCGTCTTGACCTGAGCGTATAAATGGAAATTCTATCATCATGTTGTCATTAAAATGTCATTTCCGTTTCTTGGAAAGAGCCATTGTACCTCCTCTGTCTGCTCTTCTTCACTCTCCTTGTGTCACCCTTCTTACTCTCTTAACTTTTTCTTCTCCTCCAATCTTTCTCCACTCGTCTTCCTGCTCTTTCTTCCTTTCCTTCTCTTTACCTTTCCACCTCACTCTTCCACACTCCTCGCTTCACTCTTTTTACTCCCTTAATTTTTCCTTCTCCTTCTCCAATCTTTAATAATAAATAGTACACTAATAGATAAAATACTTTGGTTAACAGATTCCCATTGCTTGCCTCATTTTTGTATTTTATCAACAAACAAAAAAATGGTTTGCAATAATAAATTGGCAGGCTCTGTAATCATATCTTTACCTTTCCTCCTCTATCTCTTTCACTCTTCCTATCCAGTCTTCCTCCTCTCCACTCTCTAACATAAAACATTATGCTAATGTTATCCATGAAAATGTAAAAATATATTTTCACACTACTTATAATGCCAAACCATTAAAATTGTAATCTACAAATAAATATGATCATAAATCTAATTGTTTATTAATTTAATATAATCATATTTTCAAAATAGTCCGTCCACTGCATGTTTACATGTGAACGTTTTTTAACCTAGCTACGATGCCAGCATGCTAACTAGCTAGCTAGCAGATTGAATGAGGAAGGCGAGTCTGCCAGTGCCACTGTATTGGGAAACTTCACGTTACTTCGATACCTTAGTGATTTGTAGCACGTTATGATAATTAACCTAGCAGGTTAGGAGACTGAGGTTAAGGTTATGAAAATAGTTTGTGTTAGCGAAAATGCTCCCCTAGCTAACCCGCTACGAAAATCACTTTATTGAAATGTTGTGTAACGCTGTCATTAGGTAAAAACTGTGTTTTTGTTAACGTTAGCTAGTGGCCATAGCTGGAGTCTGTTTCTGATATCATGCCAACTCCCTGTCGCTTATTCAGTCATTGTGCAATAGAATTGGCAAGAGCACAAACAGATCTGAGGCGGCAGGTAGGCTAGTGGTTAGAGCGTTGGGTCAGTAACCGAAAGGTTTGCTAGATCGAATCCCCGTGTGACAAGGTAAAAATCTGTCGTTCTTCCCCTGAACAAGGCAGTGTTAACCCACTGTTCATAGGCTGTCATTGTAAATAATCATTTGTTCTTAACTGATTTGCCTAGTTAAATAAAAATATGGACTCGGACCAGGCTAGCTTGGTCATTTTAAATCTTAGACAACAATATTTCATAGTTTTATTTGATATTCATTTGATATTTGATAGTTTTAGTAATGACAACCAATTACCTAGCTAAGTGATGCATTTGGATTGCATGGAGTTGGCTATAATGCTGACATATCATGTACACTACCACTCATTATTTATTTTTCTGTTCTTACATACCTTTGCTAATTCTAATAGTATTGTTCTATTACTAGGTGTATAAACGTTTGTTTTACCTGTTGTGTTCCTGTCTAGGTTGACCATTGTGTTCTTTGCTCTCTCTGGTCTTGATGTCCTGGATTCCCTTGATTTAATAGACAAGCTCAGCTTGATTGAATGGGTCTACTCACTACAAGTTCTTCCTACAGAGGACCGTAAGTGTTTCCATGGCCTACTGTAGGTTTTAAGCACATTGTATTCAGGAAGTATTCCGATCACTTCACTTTTTCCACATTTGTTACGTTACAGCTTTATTTTAAAATTGATTAAAATATATATATATATATATATATATATATATATATATATATATATATATATATATATATATATATATATATATATATATATATATATATATTCTCTCATCAATCTACACACAATACCCCATAATGACAAAGCGAATATAGGTTTTTAGAAATATTAGCACATTTATAAAAAATAAAACAGAAATACCTTATTTACATAAGTTTTCAGACCCTTTACTATGAGACTCGAAATTGAGTTTAGGTGCATCCTGTTTCCATTGATCATCCTTGAGATGTTTCTACAACTTTATTGGAGTTCACCTGTGGTAAATTAAATTCATTGAACATGATTTGGAAAGGCACACACCTGTCTATATAAGGTCCCACAGTTGACAGTGCATGTCAGAGCAAAAACCAAGCCATGAGATCGAAGGAATTGTCCGTAGAGCTCTGAGACAGGATTGTGTCGAGGCACACGCCTGGGGAAGGGTACCAAAAAATGTCTACAGCATTGAAGGTCCCCAAGAACACAGTGGCCTCCATCATTCTTAAAAATTGAAGAAGTTTGGAACCACCAAGACTCTTTCTAGAGCTGGCTGCCAAATTGAGCAATCAGGGGAAAAGGGCCTTGCATCAGGGAGGTAACCAAGAACCCGATGGTCAATCTGACAGAGCTCCAGAGTTCCTCTGTGGAGATGGGAGAACCTTCCAGAAGGACAACCAATAATCTCTGTAATCTCTGTCAAAGTTGCTTCAACAATGTCCAGAGTAAAGGGTCTGAATACTTATGTAAATGTCTTTCATTTTATTTGCAAAGATTTCTAAAAAACAGTTTTTGCTTTTTCATTATGGGGTATTCTGTGTAGATTGAGGGGGTAAAAAATAATTCAATCCATTTTAGAATACGGCTGTAACGTAACAAGATGTGGAAAAGTCAAGGGGTCTGAATTAGGGATGCACAATATATCGGTGAACATATCGGAAACGGACGATATTCTCTAAAAATGCCAACATCGGCATCGGCCCAATGTCTAGTTTAACGCCGATGTGCAAAACCGATGTCGAAGCTGACGTTATTTATATAATTTATATAACGTAGGTACATGACATAATGACGCCACATAAAATTCTGTGCTACACATGCAGTACAGTACTCCTAACCTAGCCCACAATGTCTGCTGTGTGGATCGAGCAGTCATTTGAAAGAACATTTCAGCGAGACAACTCATAGGCGAAATCCAAGATAATGTTATTCATTGCCCTTGACAATCAACCGTTTTCTGTCGTGGGTGATGTTGGCTTTTGCCGACTGGTCGAGCACCGGTACACATTTTGCCCTACCTGAGTTACACAGTAATAGCGTCACTGCTATTAGCTTCACAACATACTATGGAACGCCGTTTGGGTCTTTGCGTGTCAAAAAAGATACACGTTAAATAACACTATTTGACGAGTCAAATAAGCTTTTAATTTGACATGTAAAATAGCACACTTCTATTATAGAATGTTGTGTGTTCTGAATTTGCACGTGCAAGCCAAGCGCCACCACTACTATCAGTAGCACTGTCAAAGCTGTACTTAAAGGTCTGCAAACAAGCAAACACCGGCCAAGAACGATGTTTACAATACCGCGTTGGTAATAAAGCATTATTTGTTCGACCGCAACTTCTGGGGTAGCTAGCACCAATACAACCAGCCTGAAAACAATGACCAGTAGAAACTGCAGTCATTTTCATTATTCTTAGCAATGATTTAGGAATCATTGTGAGTAAGTATGAGCAAGGGAGCCACTTGTTGTTCGTCTATTGAAATTGAACTTGAGTTCATGAAAATAAATATCTAGCGTTATAAAGGATTATAAAGGAAGGATTGTTCTACTCAGTTATATCACCATCACCAGCTGGGTGTTCTGTGTGCAAGGAGTTTTGAATATTCGTTTTAATTTAATTTAATTTCAGCTAGTTTCATCTGGCTAATGATGCTCGAACGGACCGGGTTATGTGTTGTGCAGCTAGCCACAATAAGAATTAGGCACAATAGTGTAACTTGCGGTTTGCCTTCGAAAATAAAAGTACCGCTTTGGAAGTGATGCAGAAGGTTACAATTGGTGGAATCATTTTTTTATTTTTTTATTTTTTTTATTTCACCTTTATTTAACCAGGTAGGCTAGTTGAGAACAAGTTCTCATTTGCAACTGCGACCTGGCCAAGATAAAGCATAGCAGTGTGAACAGACAACACAGAGTTACACATGGAGTAAACAATAAACAAGTCAATAACATGGTAGAAAAAAAAGAGAATCTATATACAATGTGTGCAAAAGGCATGAGGTAGGCAATAAATCGAATAATTACAATTTAGCAGATAGCAGATTACACTGGAGTGAATAAATCATCAGAATGATCATGTGCAAGAAGAGATACTGGTGTGCAAAAGAGCAGAAAAGTAAATAAAATAAAGAGATATGGGGGGTGAGGGTAGGTAAATTGGGTGGGTGTGATTACAGATGGACTATGTACAAGCATTGCAGCGATCGGGTTAGCTGCTCGAGTAGCGAATTTTTTAAAGTTGTTGAGGGAGATAAAAGTCTCCAACTTCAGAGAGATTTTTGCAATGCGTTCCAGTCGCAGGCAGCAGAGAACTGGAAGGAAAGGCGTCCAAATGAGGTTTGGCTTTAGGAGTGATCAGTGAGATACACCTGCTGGAGCGCGTGTTGCGGGTGGTGTAGCCATGTGACCAGTGAACTGAGATAAGGCGACACTTACCTAGCATAGCCTTGTAGATGACCTGGAGCCAGTGGGTCTGACGACGCAATGTAGCGAGGGCCAGCCGACTAGGGATAACAGGCTCGCAGTGGTGGGTCGTATAAGGTGCTTTAGTAACAAAACGAATGGCACTTGTGATAAACCTGCATCAGTTCTTGCTGAGTAGAGTATTGGAAGCTATTTTGTAGATGACATCGCCGAAGTCGAGGATCGTGGAATAGCAGTTTTCTAGGGTAAGTTTGGCGGCGTGAGTGAAGGAGGCTTTGTTGGCGGAATAGAAAGCGATTCTTGGCTTTGATTTTGGAATTGGAGATGTTTGATATGAGTCTGGAAGGAAGAGTTTGCAGTCTAGCCAGACACCTAGGTACTTATAGATGTCACATATTCTAGGTCGGAACCGTCCAGGGTGGTGATGCTAGTCGGTGTGTCGCGGTGCAGGCAGCGAACGGTTGAAAAGCATGCATTTGGTTTTTACTAGCGTTTAAGAGCAGTTGGAGGCACGGAAGGAGTGTTGTATGGCATTGAAGCTCGTTTGGAGGTTAGATAGCACAGTGTCCAAGGAAGGGCCGGAAGTATATAGAATGGTGTCGTCTGCGTAGAGTGGATCAGGGAATCGCCCGCAGCAAAGAGCAACATAATTGATGTATACAGAAGAGAGTCGGCCCGAGAATTGAACCCTGTGGTACCCCATAGAGACTGCCAGAGGACCGGACAACATGCCCTCCGATTTGACACACTGAACTCTGTCTGCAAAGTAGTTGGTGAACCAGGCAAGGCAGTCATTAGAAAACCGAGGCTACTGGTCTGCCGATAAGAATATGGTGATTGACAGAGTCGAAAGCCTTGGCCAGGTCGATGAAGACGGCTGCACAGTAATGTCTTTTATCGATGGCGGTTATGATATCGTTTAGTACCTTGAGCGTGGCTGAGGTGCACCCATGACCGCTCGGAAAACCGGATTGCACAGCGGAGAAGGTACGGTGGGATCGCG